>NC_064642.1:470044434-470347464 GCF_023864345.2 Schistocerca serialis cubense | reverse complement strand
GCAGAACTTTCTTTTTTCCAGTTTTGGAGACTCATTCGAACGACTTAATTTATCATAAGTGAACAATGGATTAGTCACACTGCACCAAATGATTCAGCCTTATATTAGTGGCCACCAAGGTCACCAGACCTGCATGTGTTTGATTAAATGTCACGGGGGTTTATAAAAAACTCTGTTTGTGCGCCAGCATTACCAACAAGAATGAACTGAGATATCGCTTAACAGCAGCTGTGGAAGCTGTAACTCAAGACATACTCACTGAAGTATGGGATCAATTTGAATACCGCATTGACATATGCCGTGCATCTCAATGAGGACATATTGAATACCTATGAAAAGGTATATAAAAAAAAGCTTTTTTAGTTTCTCGTTCATCAAAAAGCAAAATTCATCGTATAAGTTTATTAGTTCCAGAAATATAGACTCGGCAAATCGGATGATTCTTTTTGATACGCCCTGTAATTTGTGAAAAGGATCTGTCTTTCTTTATTGCATCCCTTGTGTTTCTGTCTAATGATGCATTACAATTTAAATTAGTGTAATTAAAAATGAAATGTAACCATGGAGAAAGAGCCAAGTTACTTGACAGGATAGGATAGGAATGTATTACGCGTTTCCGGTATCTAGGGGGTGATGTGGCTGGTAACTGGGACGGAGAGTTCTGGACTGCGGCAGCCGTGTACTCACGTTGGTGGTGAGATATCCGACCATAGTGGGCGCGAGCACGCCGGGCAGGTTGCCGAGCGCGTTGGCGGCGCCGGTGAGGGTGCCGGCAAGCCGGGGCGCCAGGTCGAGGAAGGAGAGCACGTAGCCGCCGGTGAAGGCGAGGTCGGTGACCGCCTGGCCGGCCGTCAGCACCAGCACCGCCCAGAACTGCTGCTGGCACGACAGCGACGCCACCCCCAACAGGCTCGCCGCCGCACCCAGCGTGCCTGCCACACAGGTACAGCCCCGCCTCTAGCTCAAGGTACAGTTCTCAAACCCACACATTTGGCGTAAAGAAAAAGAAAAGTTAATCACTGAGTGCTCAAAATTTCCTCGATGAAGCTCCCTTGTTATATTGATACCGTACCGATACCCTTATCTCCTGGACCCAAGATCACAGGTGGCACTGGAAAGGAGTGAACTTTTGGCACTGAAATCTGGGATCGCAGGGCAGAACGGATCAGGTTATGGTTGTGGAAAGTGGCCAAGACCAGTTACTGTTAGTTGCACAAAACACGCAAACTTTATTTTCCTAAAAACACTTAATCACACATGCCCTTAAAAGGATTCAGAAACAATACGGCTGAAAGCCCGAACACAAGTTATTAAAAATTGCTTTAAGGAATACTCGCGGCTGAAGGCCTTACTTCAAAAAAAATAATTTTTACGTAAATACTCGGCTGAAGGCCACACACTAGACATAGAAGAACTGAGGCTTAAGGCCTGGATAACAAGAATTTCCAATAGAGAAGAAAATTTAAAAGGTTTCAAACAAGTGAATTTTCAGTTTTAATTGAAGATGGCTGAAGGCCTTATCTTAAAAACATTTGACATAAAAGCTCAGCTGAGGGCCACATACTAAAAACAGAACAACTCAGGCCTTAACGCCTCGATAACAAAGATTTGCAATAGAGCAAAATTCCCCTTTTTCCCTTGTTAAAGAAATTAGTTAAAACAAAATTCTTCAAAGTTTTAACTTAAAACGGGTTAAGGCCTTATTTTAAAATTAAAACAAACTTAATTAATAGGTGACTGAAGGCCTCACACAGTACTTGAGACAAAATCACAATCTAAAACCAACAGAACTGTAGTGTTGGCAGAAGCGCCAACACTGTGTTGCTAGAGGAGGCCGAAATGCACGCGTTTAATTACACGCTGACTGGCGTGAGGTCTGGAACAGGACAATATCTTGAGAATTGCAAATAAAGTACGTAGATGATGTAATTCTTAACTTTAATCCACAATTGTAGAACATCTCTCTTGATGATACATGCTTCACAAAATAAATATCAATTGAATACGGCGCCTTGCTAGGTCGTAGCAAATGTAGCTGAAGGCTATGCTAACTATCGTCTCAGCAAATGAGAGCGTAGTTGTCAGTGAACCTTTCCTTGCAAAGTCGGCTGTACAACTGGGGCGAGTGCTAGTAAGTCTCTCTAGACCTGCCGTGTAGTGGCGCTCGGTCTGCTATCACTGACAGTGGCGACACGCGGGTCCGACGTATACTAATGGACCGCGGCCGATTTAAACGCTACCACCTAGCAAGTGTGGTGTCTGGCGGTGACACCACAAGAACAATGTTGCTCAGAAGTGCTCCAAGGGTCGGCCTGGGGAGGAAACTCCGACACAAGTTTAGGTGAGACAGACAGCCAAGCATAATACTAAATAATCGTATGGCAACACGACCTAGGCACAGCTGAAGAACCAACCAACAACCTAACCGGTTCCCTTCCACCCGACCAACGGCACAACAACTGAAAATATCAGCGAAGACAAAGACACCAGCAGCACTATGTCTTGACAATTGGCGTCTAAATACAGTCAACGCACAATAATCACTCAAAAAAAAAAAATGAACAACACCAAGGCTGTCGAACTACAGGTAATGCCAGACAGTGTTAACACAGCAAAGAAAACGCACTGCCGGAAAGCTATGCAAACGACAAGGGCAGGTAACCGGAACATTAACGGCCACAAGGTAGAAGATACCGCTGGTGCAATTCACTAATAAGTTACAATCAATTCGATAGTTTAACACCATACAGGAAGACGCCTGCAAAATTTCGCCGACTCCAGCGCACCATACGTTTCTGCTTGCGGGAACCGCCCAGGAAGCAAAAACTGGCAATGAACAAAGACATGTCACAGCAGTTGAGGTTTCATAACAAGTTAACTGATTACTCCACTCCAGTATCCAGGTTCGGTGAGGGACGAACTTTGCAGCTCTCACAGCTAGTGTCTCACAAATCCGACCGCATGTGCACCCCGCCAGCGGCCCCAGCCTGACCCCACGCCGGGAGACTTCCTCGCTCCTCTGTCACAACCGACCGACTGCCTACTGCAGTACGTAGCCAGCATTCATAACTGCTCAGTGGAAATTGCAGAAGCTACACACAGTTCCACATAAACACTGACACCAAGAACTCCGACAATCCTGAAAGCAATCACTGGGGAACAACAAGGAGAAATCACAAGACGACACACACAGAGTTTCCACAATCGGTCGGCGACCAAATACACGTCGTCCGATGAAACGACTGACCGAACGACCAACTAAGGTCGTCCCCACTCAAGTTGTGTGTGCCGGCAACGGTCGGGCGAGTCATGGCTGTCCGGAGCTCACTGCAGCTCCATCCCGACTCCCTTGATGTCCGTTCGTAACTCGGAGACACAGCGACCGGGCACACTGGTTCGGACGCAATCACGCAGAGGAACACTTGCCCATTGGCCACCCGACATCTCTGCACAACAAGGAACCGACTCACGTCCGGCAAGATGACCAACTGACAATACCCAGAAACGGTCAAAAGACCAAATACACGTCGTCCGATGAGACGACCGACCGAACGACCAACCAACGGTCGTTCCCGCTCCAGTCTCCTTCCGTCGGAGAGTTCATGTGTGTTGCCAGCGGTCGGCGAGTACTGGCTGTCCGCACCTCACTGGCGCTCTGTCCCAACAGAACTCCGACAGAGGACGACCCGGAAATACTAGCGGTCGCTCCAGTGACAGTACGGCAGTGCACTTATCGATAAGCGCCGCTGCTACCACTCACGGGCAAGCAAACCAGCAACTTAGTGATGCCAGTAAATCGAATAAGAAACGAGGCGACAATACCGTAAAGACAAGATGTCAGGCAATAAACGGCACGAACACGAGCCGAGCAGGGCTCAGGCACCAGCAAGAAAGACGCAATTTTACTGCGTGATCCGCTGTAACGGTGAACATGTACAAGTCGGGAGACGCGGACCCTGCTGACTCGAATAGGAGCGTAAACTAATTATTCTACGATCTAATATTGTGCAAGACGTAATAATATGCACTGATCAGCCAAACCATTGTAACCACTGCCCACCGCGACGTTGGATGCCGCCTGGTGACGTTGCGGGCACGTGACGCGGTAGCAAAGGAATGTAAGCGGAGCAGACAGGGGCAGGGTAACACCCTTGCGAAGATATGGGCTGCAAATGGGGAAATCCTTTGAGATAAGTGGAATTGACAAGGGCAGATTATTATTACGCAGAGCCTGCGAACGAGTATCTCCAAAACTAGGAGACAGGTCGAATGTTCACTTGCTACTACTGTCATTTGCATCTACGGAAAGAGGTAGAAGGACAGTGAAACTGCCACTAGGCGCTTAACTGTTGGACGTCCACGAATAATCACAGAACGTGGGTTTCGGAGGCTTGTCTGCTCTGTAAGGTAGGATAGAGTGTGATCTGTGGCATCTCTGCCGAAAGAGCACAATGTTGGTGCACGCTCAGGAGCTTCGGAGTACACTGTTCATGGTACATTGTTGAACATAGAGCTCCGAAGCAGACCGTCCCTGTGTTCACATGCTGACCCGACGACATAGGTAATTACGATTGGAGTGGGCACGGAACCACTGAGATTCAATCTTCGATCAAGGAAAACGTGTCGCCTCTTCGGGTGAATCACATTTTTGCTACTCTAGGTCGATGGTCGTCTCCACAAACGCCATCATCGAGGTGCAGCGCGACGCGGACACAGGCTGGTGGCAGCAGCGTTATGGTATGGGAGACTTCAACTGCCCTTCCACGGGACTGTGCTAGTAATCGAAGAAACACTGACAGCTGCGAACCACCTTTATCCCTTCATGCTTGATGCCTTCTCCGACGGCGATATAATCTTTCAGCGGTATAATTTCCCATGTCCCAGAGCCAGAACCATGCTACGATGGTTAAAATAAATTCATGTTCATGTCTCGATGAGAAAATTTGCCTGATGTAAATCCTGTGGAACCCATCTGTGCGCAAATCAGCGGCCCGTTATTTACGCGAATTGCAAGACCTGTCATAGATACCTAATACCACATACATCCACAAACCTACCAACAAACTATAGGATCGTTGATACACGGAATCAGTGATATATTTCGTTCCAAAGACGCACAAAGAATCTGTAAAGTAGGTGGTCATAATGTTTTGGCTTACCAGAGTTCACTGGAGTGCAAAACGTAACGGCGGAATCAGCTTTCACATAATGTGTCACTGCCAAGTAACAAAGCTAGATAGAACTTGGATCATATATAGAAGGAAATGCTACAGTATATTACAAAAGCTAAGTGAAACAAAAACGTAAGGAGACGAACAGGAATGAGAGTGTTATCCAAAGACAATAGTTACGTTGAAGTCTTCTTTCACTTGCATGTCAGGATGAACAGACAGTGAAGTCTCCGTGATACCTGATGATGCGCTAGACATTACATCAGTAAAAGTTGGAACATCGTTCTTAATAAAGTGTGTGATTACCACGGACGACAATGCATGCTCTGCAACGTTCAGAGGCTGTCAAGGAGTTCTTGTGGTACGTCGTTCC
This sequence comes from Schistocerca serialis cubense, assembly GCF_023864345.2. Lineage (NCBI taxonomy): Eukaryota > Metazoa > Arthropoda > Insecta > Orthoptera > Acrididae > Schistocerca > Schistocerca serialis. Next base: position 470,341,920 of record NC_064642.1, on the reverse strand, counting down.
ACTCCGCCACCAGTGTCATCCACGACAGCTGGAAGGTCGTTGGTGCATGTGGCCATGTACCGTGCACCGCACCGACAAATTTTGTAAGGATGTACTGACCACCAAATCTTTAAACACGCTATACTCACTGGTGAACGTCATTATGACACTGTACCCTTTCCCCATTTGCGTCTTTTCAAGGGTGCACTCGGCCCTGAATTCATTTTTGGCACGACGATGAGCGACCGCATCGAACAGAGCAGATGAGGAGCTTCTTCAACTATACGATATTCGGCAAACCCCCCTTCACCCCTCCCCCCTCCATCCCCCCAGACTTAAATCCCATCGAGCACGTGGGGGTGCGTTGAGGGGTCGTGTTGCACCACGTCCACACCCACCAACGACCACCTAGAGATTGTCAACCAGGCCTTACGCAGGAATGGAACGCCCTACCACAATAACTCCTTACTAACCATGTGACCAGTAATGGATCACGTTGCAGGACATCCATTGCCTTCCGTTGTGGTTGAACATCCAATTAAGAATCATTTCCGGCCTGTCCAAAGACCCATCATAAATCACGGTGACTGTACTGTAATTAATTTCTCTGAATGAAACTGTCATTTCTGTTTGTGTCATTGCGTATTTCTTTCGGTTGCCATCTGCACTGTACTATATTGTACTGTACTGTAGCAGTTCTTTCTATGTAAACTCCAAATTTCATCAAGCTTTGTTTCCTGGCAGTAACACATCATGCAAAAGTCATTTTCACCTTTACGTTTTGTGCAGCGAAATAACTCTTGCTCATAAATTAAAGATAATGCTGATACAACATGGTGAAACAACGCTCTGGTGGGTGGTTTGCGGGATTCAATCACCTCGGGGTATGACCATGCGGTGCATTTGGCCTACGGTCGTCGCACGGTGGCGCTGGCAGCAGTCCACATACGCACAGGTGTGTTGGTGCATGTCAGAGTACGGTGCAGCGAGTAAGTGAGCAGACATTTTCAGACATGCTAATGGTGACTGTATGTTGAAAATGGCTCAAAGAACACATATTGATGACGTTATGAGGGGTAGAATACTAGGGCAACTGGAGGCTGGCCAAACACAGCATGTAGTAGCACGGACCCTTCGTTGCCACAAATGGTTCAAATGGCTCTAAGCACTATGGGACTTAACATCTGAGGTCATCTGTCCCCTAGACTTAGAACTACTTAAACCTAACTGACCTAAGGGCATCACACACATCAATGCCCGAGGCAGGATTCGAACCTGCGAACGTAGCAACAGCGCAGTTCCGGACTGAAGTGCCTAGAACCGCGCGGTCACAAAGGCCGGCCGTGTGCCACAAAGTGTGATCTCAAGATTATGGCAACGATTCGAGCAGACAGGAAACGTGCCCAGGCGCTACAGTACGGGACGTCCACAGTGTACAACACCACAAGAAGACCGATATCTCACCATCAGTGCCCGCAGACGGAGTACTACAGGTAGCCTTGCTCCGGACCTTACCGCTGCTACTGGAAGAGTTGTCTCCAGACAAACATTCTACAAACTATTGAACAGACATGTTTTATTCGCCTGGAGACCTCCAAGGTGCATTCCACTGACCCCTGGTCACAGGAGAGCCCGTGAGGCCTGGTATCAAGAACACAGTACGTGATCATTGGAACTGTGGTCCTAGGTTATGTTCACGGATGAGTCCAGGTATAGTCTGAACAGTGAGTTTCGCCAGGTTTTCATGTCGCGTGAACCAGGAACCAGATACCAATCCCTTAATGCCCTTCAAAGGGACCTGTATGGAGGTCGTGGTTTGATGGTGTGAAGTGGGATTATGATTGGTGCACGTACACCCCTACATGTCTTTGACAGAGGAACTGTAGCAGGTCAGGTGTATCGAGACGTCATTTTGGACCAGTATGCCCGCCTTTTCAGGGGTGAAGTGGGTCCCACCTTCCTCGTGATGGATGATAACACACGGCCCCACCAAGCTGCCATCGTGGAGGAGTACCTTGAAACAGAAGATATCAGGGGAATGGAGTGGCTGCCTGTTCTCCAGACCTAAACCCCATCGAGCACGTCTGGGATGTTCTCGGGCGACGTATCCCTGCACGTCTTCAAACCCCTAGGACACTTCAGCAGCTCCGACAGGCACTGGTGCAAGAATGGGAGGTTATACCCCAGCAGCTGCTCGACCACCTGATCCAGAGTATACCAACCCGTTGTGCGGTATGTGTACTTGTGCATGGTGATCATATCCCATACTGATGTCGGGGTACATGCGCAGGAAACAGTGGCGTTTTGTAGCACATGTGTTTCGGGACGGTTTTCTCAACTTATCACCAATGCCGTGGACTTACAGATCTGTTTCGTGTGAGTTCCCTATGTGTCTATACTATTAGCGCCAGTTTTGTGTAGTGCCACGTTGTGTGGCACCAGATTCTGCAATTATCCTTAATTTATGAGCATGAGTGTACATCACCGTGCCTTTCCGTTGCACGCAGCCGTGTGACCCTGTAGTTGCGTACGTGAGGCACTGAAGTGGCGATTCAGTCGGCAGTTATTTTCATACGAGTTCAACTCTTGCAATCTCGGCTGTTAGCAATGACGCCAGGACAGACGTATTGACCCAGGCTGTATTTAATGTAGTAGTATTTTAGAGTTTCTTCAGTTACTTGCTCATGCTGACGGATTTGTGACGACCTATAAGATTCCAGTCAGGAAATGCGCTCGTTGGCAAGTTTCTGAAACCATAGGTAGAACAGGCAAACTGAACGAAGTTAAGTAGGAAAACAGAAGAGGAAGACCCTCCAATAAGGAGACAAATAAATGAGAAACACCGATATCCCGAACGTATGTGGAAACGACTGAAAAAAAAACCCAGCATGTCCCTCATTTATAAGCTTGTACAACAATAGTTTGTGGACCAATGTCCACAATCGTAGTACGATGCGAAATATGGAAATTGAGTGATTTCCGATTTTACATCGTGTAAATTATTGCGCTATCAGAGACCGGAGGCTTTGTGGCTATTGCAGTTTTTAAATTAATTGCGTAACACATTTTCTTCTCAAATTTTCGGATTATGCATCCTAAAAGCTAAATTTCCCTGAATTGCAATTGCTTGGACGGTATGATAATGCAGTGCACAACTCATCGGTGTAAACAAATTACTATTATTATATTAAAATATTTATATATTTTATGGTAAACAAATTATTATCGTTTTATTGAAACATGGCTAATGTCTGATAGACAGCAACTCTCTTCTGAAAACCTGGAAAGAATTTGCAATAGAAACGATAACCCTTTAAATAACTAAACAAAACCTTACAGACACAAAATACAAAGCTAAATTTCCTGGAAAGCCTTCAAGTCTCAAATTATATAAGGAGTTAGAAAAGGAGACAATTTGTCGCCATTATTACTCATCAGTCTCTGTTGGTGCATCATGACCAGGGGACATCGGCTGGTAAGTAATTTTAATGTCAATCAAGTTCACCGACAGCCGTACACTTTAAGATATTTTATTTTGTTCTGAAAGCAATCAGTTTCGGCATTTCATTTTGCCATCTTCAGGCCCCATACGCTTCTATCCAAATAAACGAACATGTCGTATAGTGACATAAATCACTGGATATCGTGAATTACAATCGTTACACAATTTCTTCATACGAAGACGCGACATTGCTGTCACGTCTTCGTATGAAGCAATTGTGTACGGCTGTTGGTAAAGTTTAATGACATTGAAAAGTACTTCATACATTAGTCGAGTCTATATCAGGTCGTGTTACGGCACTTCCGCGTTCTCCGCAGGGCCCTACACGATGTTAGGCAGTCGTACATATACATATAAAATTAAAATCACACAAATGTGGCATATTAAAAGTGGGGGCGACAGAAAGTTGTATTTGAATCCGCTCTTGTTGTAACGATGTTCTTCAGTACGTAAAAGAGAAAAGTCTGCTCACGAAAGATATTCCACTCAGATGGCAAGTTAACGAGCGACGTTATACGCACAGCGTGATTCGGAATCAAACAGGTTATTATGTGTAACGGCTACGTGTAATTAACACGTCTCGACAATACCGAATACAAACGGTACAAAATTAAACAGCGATTTTTAAAGTCCTAGATTTACAGCCTAGATTTCGCAGCCGCAGAGCGCTGCCTGCTAGAGAACGGGGAGTCTACAGCAGCGTGTACAGGGTAGCGACGTACCGACGGTGTGGTTGAGCTTCCTGAGGTTGGTGAGGCTGAGCCCCGTCCTCTTCTGGCAGCCGGTGAACGTCAGCGAGACGATGATGCGGACCACCAGCACTCCCAGGTACGGCAACGCAGACAGCATGCCGTTCTGAAAGCAGGACAGTGAGCGAGTGAACGCCAGCTCTGTACGTTCTGCAGACTGACACACGATACCTGCCAGTTAGTCTGTCTGTAGAACACAACAAAGTCTTGCGTGTGTACACTTCTCCCACGAAACCTGAGATAAGTACAGTAAAGGACACAATTAAAAAGGAGAGTCTGTGTGTTCATGGCAGAAGCATCTAAAGAGCGCACTGATGTGGGATTCGCAACAGTACTCCTTCTCCTCCTTCTACTCTTCTTTATGACCATCATCTCTTATCTGTTTTACTCTAAATAACTCATTTTATGTTGGGAGAAAAATCATTACAGTACATCTCGGATGCTCCCCTCTTGCACCGACCATCCCATTCCTGGTGTTTGTTAGCACTTGTCGATGACTCATCGTCCGCGATGTTGGTCAGTAAGCAGTTGATAACTGATCGGAGTGGTAGTTAGATGAGTTTATAATGAAATAATGTGTTTCTTACTCGATTTATAAGTTTATTGTGTACGCATTTGTTTTCTAAATTATTAACAGTGTTCTTCTCATACATTAATGTGCTAAAACAAAATTATGTCATCAACTACACGTAAGCATATAACGACTGAGGTGGTACCTGGCATAACAACTGTTAACTACGTAAGCTCTTTAAAGTCATGCAGTGACGATCGATGATGTGGAAGGACTGGAAATACGAAAGACTTTGAAGAAGCCTAAAAGTGAGATTCTAGAGAATACTTTGTGGATGTGGTTTGAGCAGGGGAGGAGAAAAGGAACTTCGTTGTCCTGACAAATTATAAAATAAAAGGCACTGATTTTGTAAGAAAAATTACATGATAATGAAAAGTTTACAGAGAGTGAAGAATTGCCACATTAATGGAAAAAAATGTGTGTGAAATCTTATGGGACTTAACTGCTAAGGTCATCAGTCCCTAAGCTTACGCACTACTTAACCTAAATTATCCTAAGGACAAACACACACACCCATGCCCGAGGGAGGACTCGAGCCTCCGCCGGGACCAACAGAGTGGAAAAAATGCCATGCCATTCAAAATGTAATTATTTAGGGTGAGAAGCTGTCTACTGACGGCGAAACAGCTGCCACTGATTTTTTTCAGAAATTGAGAACCTACATAAAGAGCTTAACCTGATCCCAGATCAAGCGTACAATATTGATATGTCTGGCTTGAACTACAAAATGCTCCCTAAAAGAATTCTTCGTGAACAAAACCAGTTCGCAACAGGTACAAAACTTGCCAAAGACATAATTACTATTGATCTCTGTAGTACAGCTAATGGCAGTCACAAGATGCCATTGTTTGTGATCGTTGAAACGTCCCCTTTGAACAATTATATAGGACCGTGCTTAACCTGACACACAATATTTTTAGCGCAACGCAATCTGACTTTCAAAATTTCCTACTAAAGAATGGCCCTGACAAACATTAAACTATACCTTTCACAAATCACTTACCTCACAAAAATCTTCGCTGCTCAAGCTAATGCAATACAGCGAGCGCCACTACTGCCAGCTAAATAAAAGATTCAAACTACTGAAGGCACTAACTACTGATAGGGATAGTTAGCAAATGAAAGATATTAATAGAGAACAAACAATGTATTTACCTTGATATCATCATATATAAATATATCAGTTCATGAAAAATTACAAAACTCCGCCATCTCTCTCCCCACATCCACCACTGCTGGCGGCTCACCTCCAACTGCGCAACGCTACGCGCTGTTCACATCCAGCTGCCGCTGCCCAACACTACAATGGCAGACAACAATGCAAACTAGCGACAGACTGCACACAGCACAGCCAGTGATTTTCATATTGAGCGCTACGTAACGTTGCCAATAAGAAAACATAAACAGCCTACTTACATAGAGAAAACATAAACAGCCTACTTACATAGAGAAAACATAAACAGCCTACTTACATAGCCCCCATGCTCCCCACAAAAATTTTTACAAATGGGATTGGGCAGTGGCCAATACAGATTTGAAAAAAAATTTTCATAATTACAATAACAAAGAGATCAAATGCACACACTTATTGATACAACGTTGGTCAAAAGCTAAAATTTTCTCACAGTCCATAAAGACAGTCCTAATCGTACATAACAGTAGAATAGCAGTGTTTTTCTCAAAGTCTGAGCAGTAAAAGAAAATGCACACGGAAGTAGTGGATTTCCATGCAGTCTTGAAGAAGTAGTGTTGTCCTTCCCACGGAAAGACAGTGCTGACTCGACATGCAGACAGGTAATGGGCCACAACAGAGCAAACCCACAGCAGAGTCAGTCGAAATTTTGAAGAGTATTGGTAGGTAGGTCATCACAGAGCAGACCCACTGTAGTCCTGGTAGAGATTGTGGTATTGGTGGGCCACCAGAGGTGCAGACCCACTACAGTCCTTGTAGAAATAATGGTATTGGTGGGTCATCAAAGATGCAGACCCACTGTAGTCCTTGCAGAGATAATGGTATTGGTGGGCCACCAGAGGTGCAGACCCACTGTAGTCCTTGTAGAGATGACCAGCAGCCATCTGTTGCGATTGTGCAGGTGCACATTCACCATCGAAGAGTCTTGCGGAGAATATAGCAAGTCCATAAACCACCACTTGTGCACTCACAAAGTTTTTGGAATTGTCCTTAGAACGAGCAATGCTGTTATCCAGTCCCTTGCTGAGTTATTAACACACGTGCAAACACTAACAGTCCCTACTTCTCACATATTGTCCACATACTATGACCAACAGAAACGTGTGCAGTGAAATGTAACTAACAAGTTAATAATATCATGAACTGGTGATAATTACAATTTTATAACATAAGAATACAATTACAAAGGTACAAAATACATCATTAAAAACATAATAATACAGATAACATTTGTAGTATAGGCTTTACAAAAGAATAGAAATAAACATATACATCAGTGTTACAAAAATAGTGACATAAGTACATACATAAAATAATGAGAATAGTTTTCGAAACATTAATTTCACACATGAACATTGAAACAGAACAGAATTGTAAACAACTTTACAAAGAAAATAACATATTATTAATGCAACTTATATTTGAGGATAACAGTATTCCTCCTCATAGTGAATATAGCTTAGTATTAGAAGAGAGAAAAAATTCTATGAAACAGTACACAGAGACAGGAAGAAAACAAATACTCAAGGGTACACAAACACATAGTGGGATAACACCAATAGGAAAGGACAGGGTTCGTTTTCAGTGTAACATGTGGTACTGCAGTCCAACCCAAAACTTCATATATCTTTCCTCTTATTTCATCCTTTGTTTCCACCAGAAAAAATTCTATCTAAGCATGCTTTCTGTATTTATATGTTCACACATTTCTTACCTCAACATTTATTTCCAAGAAAATCCTACCTAAACCTGTTTTCTGTACCTTTTTTTATAACTTTTCAATGCATTTCTTCCAATTCATCACAACTCATTCTCTTCTATAGTCTACCCCCTCTTAATCTAACTTAAATCTACTGAGCTCAGATGCTAAACTAAGGGACGAGGCAATGCAGCAGCACAAAACAATTAACACAAACATCAATGACAAAAATACAAATGCCAAAGCAATTGCAATATTACAACTAATATAGGGCACTGTGCAGCAAAAAAAAATAAATCTGGCTTAGCAGAGTAACACAAATTAAAGTTCAGTAGCACTATGCCTGGCAAACAGCAGCTTATATCGAAACATGACATAGCTCAAGCAGAAAAAATAGTACACTAAAGATAACAATGCAGATAAGGCAAATGTATAATCACATCTTAATGTCTAAGTAATTAAAGTGGTGCACCACAAGAAGTTATTCTACCAAAAAGTTACCAATTACTTGAAAAGAAAATTATGAATGCAGTTACTAGTTCCTTCTTATTGTTCTTTCCTTTCCAAGTGCTCCTTCTTTAAAGAATGTGGATCATAAAATAATTATTTAATAGATCTGTTGACAGAAAGTGTTCACATTAGCAAATGCATTTTATTTTATAAAAGCAATGCTGCAACACAGCTGGAAACCAGATATCAAGTGAAATAAGCAATTACGCAAACCAAAGCATAAAAACATCATTCAATAGTCATGTGGCATTTCGTAAGTCAGTAGCTCTCAACTCTCATAGAAAGACACTTGTCATAATCAGGTGTGCAGATGTACGAATATTTCCCATCAATTCATAAGCATTTCAGCAATTAGCACAAAGTGCGAGTAATCATATGTTTTCAAGTAACGAGGGTGTCGCATTAGCGATGAAAGGCACACCCTAATGGCTTGTTCTCCAGGTGTTTTCCTGTGCTCTGAAAGGCACGCGCTAATGGCTTTTTCTCCAGGCGTCTGACACAGCTGGGTGCCCACGATGCATTATGTGTAGGTGGTCCGTTAACTTTCTTACGGAAATATTTACGACAGCAGTTTCCGCTACAGAGACAGTCGCACATAAAAATATTTCACAGGTCAAGAATTAGCGTTGCAAATCTGTAGAAACAAAATCCTATAAATATAAGTGTCCAAAAAAAATATTGGTCAGCATTGTGATACAGTCACACATTTCATAACTCTTAAAGTACGTTTCTTGGTTTCCAACATCCTTTTCATAAATCAGAGTCCCTAAACACTACTCATTATTCCTTACCTCATTATACATATACATATTCGTCGACACTTCTTCAATATTTCATCATGAGAAATACGTAGCATAATAAACATTCCTCAACAACATAATACACATCGTCGTCGTAATAATAACATCATAACACTTCAGTCAAATCTCAAAATCGTCGTAACTTCCTCCAATAATTTCTAAGCCTAAAATAATTCTCTGCTCATGTCAAAAGTGTCAGCTGCCTCAAACGTACTTTAAAAATCATGATTTCATACCAAATACATCATTCAAAGCTCTCATAGTATCACAATGATTCCGAAAAAATATGAACAGTTTACAAAGTACAGACAAAATACAGTTTCATAAGTGTGAAGTTATCCAACGGTGTAATTGCGTAAACATCTGTCACTGATGTAGTAAAAAACATGTTTATCTCTCAGTTAAATGATCAGATAGCTGTGTAATTTGTGTGTTAGAGAAATATGGTACCGATGTGTAAAGTTGTATAAGCAAATACCATATTAGCTAGGGCTCCTTGTGCTTGCCAAACACATGGTACACAAAGTAAGCGTGTACCCCCCTGAGGATAAACGTAATTATACCCTCAGGTGTTACAAATTACAGCAATGGAATGAAATGTATCACGGAAAACTTTCTTTGTAATTAAAAAATCTTTGAAAATAAGTGTTTTAAGTATAAGATTAATCACTCAAATGCGTGTCCTGTAGCGCTAAATGCGCGTCTTGCTGTAAGATAATTCTGTGGAACTGTCGTAGTTATCGTCCTCTGTAAGCAAAGTTCTGCTAAAGTCAATGTACTTACCTCATGATACACAAAAGTGAAATGCTTTACGTATAGATATCTTAGTTATTACGCTTATTGCCGTGATGAGGAAAGTACTGTACAGTAACGTATTGTTATGCCACGAAAAAGGCTGTCTCATTGTTGCTATACCACAAAAGTTACTACTAAAACATGTTTTTCTTCCTAGAAGAATTCAGAAAACTGTGCAGATATAAAACAGATACACTGCAAAAGCAACATTGTAAATTGTCACTCATTAGTAGCGTCGTGATAAAAATCGTGTAGCTGTCACATAAACTAACCACTGTGTCCTCTGGTATCTCACAGAAAGTACTTTAAACCCAGAATGTATTTTCAAGTAAACCAAAATGTTGCATTAAAATCTCATTAGCAGTACCAGTATGTGTCCTAAGTATGTAACCCTGATAGTCGTTACGTAATCGTGCAACTAACAAGCAAGAATGTACAAATACAACACTGTGTCGTCTGTTCACTATAACAATGCATTCGTAATTTCTGTTTTAAAAAGTTCTCTTGGTTCTTCACTGGATATTTAACTTCAAACATTGTTGCACGTTAACAGATTCTAAGTCTGACAAAGCATATTAGTAATGTGAAGCGAAAAATTTTATGACAAAGACTAAGTTAAAAAGCAGATTATCTTTCAATAAACGGTTTTACATTTGCAATGTGGTACAATCTTTTACTCTTCAAAGTACTCAGAGTTTCAGCTTGAACGCAATTATCATGGAGTATACGTCGGTAGAGAATACTGGAATTTTTCTCAAGGTTAGCTTCTATGTTATTTTTCTCTGAGCCAGCTGGCGCACGCGGCTGCCTGCTGTGCGAGTCATTGTCTGTCTCTTTGTTGGCGCGCGTCGTTATTGGGATTTGGAGACCTAACTTCTACAAATTCACCTCCTCGAGAGGGCCCAGCTCTGTTTAAATCCCGCCAGTTCTGATGCAGTTCAGGTCTGTCGTTACGATCACATCGTCTGTCGTCATGTCGATAGCTCCTGTAGTTTCTTTCGTGTCGGTCACGTGGTGGAGAATTTCTCCCTGAATCGTAACTGTGCGTCGGACTGTTGCGCCTGAATTTATTCTGCCTCCCTTGATAATAATTATTCTGGTTCCCATATTGTCTGTTTCTCTTATTGTCTCTGTGATAGTCATTACCACGGAGAGGTGATCTTTCCCTGTAGTTATTACTACTCTGCCAACGGTTGTCATACGGATGGTGTCTGTTTTGGTCACGATTTGCGTTGTAAGAATAGCCTTTTCGTGTCCAGTTATTGTTTCTGTCATCACGGAATTGTGACGTATGTGACCTGAAGTGATTGTTTTCCTGTTTTCGCATCCCGCGACTGTCTGTGTCAATTTCTAATTCTTGTAGGAGTCCCTGAAAAGCTTCAATGTCGTCTTTGCAACGTCCTGCTAAAATAATATGCCGTAAATGTTCAGGTAATTTGATTAAGCAAATGCGGATGAGTTCTGAGGGACTGTATGGGTTTGAAAGATATTGATTCTTATGCAACATGTCTTCAAAATATTTGACAAGACTGGAAAATTCAGATTGTTCAAAGTGTTTCATCATCATGATGCTATGTTTTACACGGTCTTGTGTGGCTTGAGACCAATATGCTGAGAGGAAGGCATGGTAAAACTCTCCTTCACTGTGGCAATCGTGAATTACCGATCGCATTCTTACAGCTGGTTCATTCTCTAAGTAGCCACACATAAATTCTAATCTGTGCTCTAATGACCAGTTGGGAGGAAAACAATGAGAGAATTGATGGAGCCATGCTTGTGGATGAATGTCGTTCCCAGAATTCTTAAATGTTTTGAATTTACGTGTAGTAATGAACAGCTTATAGTCAAAATCGTCATGTCGGCGAGTCGCATATCGGTCATTGTTAGGTCGTGTCGGCCGTTCCATCTCAAAATTCGGTGCACCTTGCCAATTTCTTTCATAACTTCCGAAGTGTCCTGTGTTATTATTTTGTGGTTGTTCCGTATTTCTAAGTCCCTCTTCCCGTATTGGGGCGCGAGTATCCTCTGAAATACGTAATTCTTGTATTAACTGTGTCAGCTGATCTTGTACTTCCCGGATTTCTCTTTGGTGTTGCGTATTAATCTGATTCTGATTTTGTTTGAATTTCCTAATTTGTTCGCACTCTTCAGTGTCAGTGAAGGCTACAGGTCTTGTGTCATTCAGATCATCATCTACCTTTGTAGATAAGTTAGTGACCTGATCCGAAAGTTCGGCTACTTTCTCCGATAGTGAACACATTTCCTCAGTGTGTTTTTCTGAACCAAGTTTCAGAGTGTCCATTTGTGTTGAAATCGTATCTACTGTGTCCTTTAAGTTTTCCTGAGTTATTGCAAGTTGCGTAACCGAATCGGTAGATGCAACTAAGTCAATTTTAGCCCACAAGGTCTCATGATTTTCATGAACAATGGCTTGCAGTTCTTTTATGGCTGCTTCGTGATTCTGTAATGCATTTTCATGCCGCGAAAAAATAGGTTGAAAATGCTCACAAATTTGTGTTTTTACGTCATTACAGACTTTTTGACATTTCGATTCAATGTTATGTAACTCAGTAGTTAAATCTTCACGTGTTTGTTCAAGCGTGGTGTGAAGATTTTGTTCCATTGCGTCTAACTGTTGCTGTGTTTGTCTCTGGTGTTGTTCCATTGTGTCTAACTTTTGAAGATTTTGTTCCACTGTGTCTAACTTTTGCTGTGTTTGTCTCTGATTTTGTTCCATTGTGTCTAACTTTTGAAGCTTTTGCTGTGTTTGTCCCATTTGTTGTATTAATTGTAATAACAATGCATTGGTGTCTGAAACATGTTCCTCAGTGCTTTTCGGTAGTGAATTTACACCGGAAACATTCACATTTTGACAAGTAGAAAATGTGTCTTGACTTATTTGAGAAAACGGTGAGGATCCAAAACCTGAATCTACAGTATTTGCGAGATCGTGTCGTGTCATTTCGGCTTCCTGAGGCGAGCTATTGCCGACCGATCGATCGATAATGCTTCCCTCTTCACTAATTGTTTCACTGTCCACGCCATTGTTTGACGCCCGCTCCATTTCCCTGTGCACAGTTACCAAATTACTACTTTGAACATTAGTAAATTCATTACTCGGCGGCGCTGATAAGCTACGCTCGTCATCACTATTATTTCTCAGTTTAGTTTGGAGCCTAGTGTTACGTTTTTCACACGCCATTATTGTCACAGTATTTCACACGATAACAAAGAAAAGCACAATTTGAAGATCAAAAATAAGAGAACACATTAAAATAGCACTGAAAATAATATCTAGTTAATTGCAGCTGCGAAATACTTGGTGCAAATCTACATGCATGCCAAAACTGTTTTACTGTACAACAATGAAAGACTGCAACTACAAAGGAGATTTTCTCTACAATTACGCGCTAGCAATAAACAACAGCTACACTAATTACACAAACTACAAGAAAAAATCAGAAGATTCCAGTGAGGTATCCTCGGCTAAGGGTCGACATATGAAACGTCCCCTTTGAACAATTATATAAGACTGTGCTTAACCTGACACACAATATTTTTAGCGCAACGCAATCTGACTTTCAAAATTTCCTACTAAAGAATGGCCCTGACAAACATTAAACTATACCTTTCACAAATCACTTACCTCACAAAAATCTTCGCTGCTCAAGCTAATGCAATACAGCGAGCGCCACTACTGCCAGCTAAATAAAAGATTCAAACTACTGAAGGCACTAACTACTGATAGGGATAGTTAGCAAATGAAAGATATTAATAGAGAACAAACAATGTATTTACCTTGATATCATCATATATAAATATATCAGTTCATGAAAAATTACAAAACTCCGCCATCTCTCTCCCCACATCCACCACTGCTGGCGGCTCACCTCCAACTGCGCAACGCTACGCGCTGTTCACATCCAGCTGCCGCTGCCCAACACTACAATGGCAGACAACAATGCAAACTAGCGACAGACTGCACACAGCACAGCCAGTGATTTTCATATTGAGCGCTACGTAACGTTGCCAATAAGAAAACATAAACAGCCTACTTACATAGAGAAAACATAAACAGCCTACTTACATAGAGAAAACATAAACAGCCTACTTACATCGTAAAGGCAAAAAAACCAAAGGCGCTCAAAAACGTTAATAGCGCATCACTACCTGTATATTGTCGTAACCAAAAGTCAGCATGGATGGAATGCAGCCTCTTTCAGGAAAGATTGTATGACCAATTAGTCCCTGCCGTTACAAAATATCTAAAAGGAAAAAAAACACCTCAAACGCACCATATTGATACTTGACAGTGTGACATCTCATCCATCTGAAGATAAACTTTAAAAGGTGAAATAAGAGCTTTATTTCTTCCTGCCGACGTAACGTGTCTAATCCAACCCATGGACCAGGAAGTCAGTGAGTGGTCGAAGAGACGATATCGTCGAAAATACATTCGATCAATTTTAGAAAGGACACAAAATGTCAGCAGCTTATTTCAAGCGATGAAATTAAGAAATATAAAATATGTGATTTATATAAATGTCAGAGTTTGGGAACAAATACCAGCATCAACACTTTAAAAATCTTGGCATAAACTGTGCTCAAAAACGAATGAAATTAAAGATGAAACACCAAAAGAAACGAGGGAAGAGAATCAAGATGAAACAGACCATGTAATAGGTGACGAAAGTCAAGACGTAGACACTCCAGCGATTTTGAAACAGGTGCAAACGTTACAACACGATGTTGAGCCCAGAGATGTAAATGAGTGGCTCAGTACAGATGATGTTGACGGCACAACGGAAGAAGAATTAACGGACGAAAAAGTCGCTGACATTGTAAGTCGAAGAATCTATGAGAACGAGAATAATGACGGCGAAGAAGACAATGAACCTAAGGCTCGAGTTAAATGCAGTTGATATAGCTTTTCAGTGCATCGAACGAAGCTCTTCATCTACCCCAAAAGACATTTTGTTTATAGGTAATGGCAGTATGTCGTGACAAAATTAAGGTTGCTGGTTGCTGAGCAAAAATTCATTAGAGATATTTTTCGTCTTGCTTACGAACAGATCATGTTTTACCATGCGAGCTCATGTTTTAAACAGTTAATTGTAAATCAGTTGTATGTCACTGCATTACTGTAATAATGTAGGTACAGTTGTTGAACGTTTACTTACAGTAGCAACATCTTACAGTACGATAAAGACGTATTTTAGAGTACATAAATTATTTTACATTACACTTCAATATAAGATTTTCTTGTGTGTCAACGTTTTATTTTCGTTTCGTTACTGTTTTAACATGGAATAACTTTTTAAATAGCATTCTAGTTGAAAATTAAAATTTTACTGTACCGTATTATGATTTTGTCAACGGACTTGCCGCAGTGGTAACACCGATCCCCGTCAGATCATCGAAGTTAAGCGCTGTCGGGCTGGGTGACCATCCGGTACGCCGAGCGCTGTTGGCTAACGGGGTGCACTCAGCCCTTATGAGGCAAATTGAGGAGATATTAACTGAGAAGTAGCGGCTACGGTCTCGTAAACTGACATATGGAGTGGAGAGCGTTGTGCTGACCACACGCGGCTCCATATCCGAATCTGGTACGCCTGTGGGCTGAGATGATACGGCGGCTGGTCGATACCGTTGGGCCTTCATGGTCTGTTCGTGCGGAGTTTAGTTAGTTAGTTAGTATTGTGATTTTATGGGTCAATAAAAGTGAACCTCCGATAATCCGACTTTTTTTGTTTTCCGATCATGCTGTCGGTCCTGTAGCGGACAGAATAGCGAAGTTCTACTGTAATGTACTTCGTGACTGAGTGAAACTGTGCACCAGACCCCAAAAGACATTTTGACGTGACTCGGACTTGGAACCTTTCAAAACAGCGCATATCCGATGCAGAGTGAAAAATACTTTGTGGGAGCAGTCTACCAGGCTGTAGCTAAGTCATTTCTTCACAATGCCCTTTCTTCCTGGAATTCTACTCCCCAGTTTATGCAGAAATACTGTGAAGTTTGGAAGGTAGGCCTGAGGTAGTTGCACAGCTAAAGAAGCTGTGAGGACAGGACTTGAGTCATGCCTGGAAAGTTAAATGAAAAGAAAAACAGAAGTAGCCAGTAAGAACATTGATCGCGCAAAGGCAGTGCCGGGGTTCTATAGTCCTGGTCAGGAAAGCAGTTTTAACCTGCAAGGAAGTTTCAAAACGGCACTCAGTCCGCTGCAGAATGAAAGATTCAGTGTCTAAATCATTAATTCTGTAATACATTAGGTGCCTGGAGCAGTTATAACGGTAAACGTAGTAGCTGCCCTTAGGTAAGATAAGTTCCAGAATCGCCTAGGTATCTAGATGCTTATGTGGATGAGTATTCAAATTGGAGGAAGGAAGCATGGTTTACTAAGTTAAATAGATAGTTTGCAGTTCATGTCAGTTCAAATCTCACAGATAAATAAATTAACGTTTTCCCGGTATTTTCATTCTCTTATATTTCTTCTTCTCCTTTTTCCTAGCCTTTATCCCGTATCTTCACGAGGTCGGCATGTTAATCTAGGTTTTGCAATCTTAATGGTAGAGGGTAGCCGTGTGCCCCTGCTGTCTCCTCATCTACGTAACAGGCGAAGTGTCCCAGCTCAAACCGCCAAAACTGTATAAAATGTTTGTAAAATACGGGAATGTGTTTGTGCTGCCACCTATCAAGCCCATTTATCTGCAAAACACTGCAATCGATATTTGCAGATAAACGAATCTACACACTACAGAAACACAAGGCGCTTCAGAAACAATACCTTTTAATAGACAATTATGATCACAAGATTCACAAGAGTAAACATGAGCTATTTTTTTTTGGGGGGGGGGGCTAAAAATTTGCTCGAAACAATGTATTTAAATATATACAGGAATTACAGAGTCGTATTTGGCAAAACATAAGTTGCTGTGTTCTGTGTTCTTCGTTTATCCATCATGGGAGTGAAATTACGGAAGTTCAACGAAATATACAGTAATAGAACAGTTCGTTCACATGACAATAGCAACATGTCACATAATTTTCCGTGTATTTGCGCCGCAATTGTCCAGTATTGTAGAGCCACATTGAGCACATTGCCCTTATTCTTACCACACAAGTTGCAACGTCCCCTTAGAAAAAATTAATGAATTACTGTGCTGATAAACATCTTACATTATTTGGTTTTCAAACAGCTGAGCAAAACTGAACGTACTCAGACATTTCGCTCTTTACCTATTCTGATCAACACTAAACTGACACACAATATTTTTAGCGCAACGCAATCTGACTTTCAACAATCCCTACAAGAGAATGGCCCTGACTAACATTAACCTATACGTTTCACAAATCACTTACCTCACAAAAATCTTCGTTACTCGAACTACTGCAATACAGCGAGCGCCACTACTGCCAGCTAAATAAAAGATTGTAACTACTGAGGGCACTAACTACTGATAGGCATAGTTAGCAAATGAAAGATTTTGATAGAGAACAAACAATGTATTTACCGTAATAGTGTTCAAAAGTCATAATATCATCCATTCTTACAAATTTACTGTCTCTGTCCAGATCATCCGCTCCCAAAACTCCGCCATCTCACTCCCCACATCCACCACTGCTGGCGGCTCACCTCCAACTGCGCAGCGCTACGCGCTAACACCCAACTGCCCAACACTACAATGGCGAATATTACTCCAACAATGCAAACCAACCTCAGCCTTCACACAGCACAGCCAGTGATTTTCATACAGAGCGCTACATGGCGTTACCAACATAAAAACCTAAACAGCCTACTTACAAAGAAAATAGAGTAAAATCAATTTTTTTGTATTTACTTCTTCTCAAAAGTATTACTGCACCAGGCTATTTGTGGAGTAAATGGGCGAGTGGTTCTAGGCGCTTCAGTCTGGCACCGCGCGACCGCTACGGTCGCAGGTTCGAATCTTGCCTCGGGCATGGATGTGTGTGATGTCCTTAGGTTAGTTAGGTTTAAGTAGTTCTAAGTTCTAGGGAACTGATGACCTCATATGTTAAGTCCCATAGTGCTCAGAGCCATTTGAACCATTTTGTGGAGTAAAACGTTTTACAGATTTTGTGCTGAATTAATTTCACAAGAAACGACATCTCTATTTTCCAAAACGAGAGGATGAATTGATAATTTTCTCCGTGAATACAAATGATTTTATGTGCACATGCATGTTCCCATATAATTCTGTTCACCTGGAGCAACTAACAAACGATGTCACCAGATTATATTAGCCTACCTCTCCATCCTTTATGCATAAATGCAGGCATACGTAAATAAGTGTTTAGGACGATTAACCCTATGTTGCTAATCCTCTTAAAATTCATTATTGCTGAAGTATATAATACGCGACTTTTGTTTTAATCTGATGTGTATCACGCCATTTGACATCTAATATTAGTAATTAACTAACTCATAGCTTATAACTTATGGCTTCCTTTGAATAAAATGGTTTAGTAGCAAGGTAAAATTTTTCCACCTTTGGCGTCCTAGGTTTAATGATATCTCAGAACATAAAGCCATAGGGAAAGATCCTAAAGCTGTTTCGACTTACATGTCATCAGCCTACCGATCCACAATACTAGGGATTCGACGCTAATATCGGCCGCTTTCGATTCATATTGCATGTCACCCAGTTGCCACTTCCAATTCGTCGTTTGGTGATGCCAGTGATGGATTTATTTTTTGATTCATTTACCCAATAAATATTACAGCGTTTAGGCACTCTCTTCCATCCAATCAGGTGTTCTACAAAGTGCACATTGCATCCATCACGACATGGCACGTTAAAATCGTCCTTACATTTAATATTGTATGAAACACATAGAGATAACTTGACATGAATTGCGGCAACAGTAGTAACTACAGCAGAAAAAGAGCACAGTTTATATTCATCCTCGAAAAGTAGAAGAATAAAGAGTAATTACAGCCAAGTAGATTTATACTGAGCGGGCATAGTCATGCGATACCTCTTAATAAGGTGTCGGACCTCCTTTTTCCCGGCATAATGCAGAAGCTCCACATGGCATGGGCTCAACAAGTCATTGAAAGTCTCCTGCAGAAATATTGAGCCATGCTGCCTCATAACCGTCCACAATTGAGTAAGTGTTGTCCGTGCAGAATTTTGTGCACAAACTGACCTGTTGCTTATGCCCAATAAATGTTCGAAGGGATTCCTGTTGGGCGACCTAAGTAGGAGACATCATTCGCTCGAACAGTCCAGAATGTTGCGAACAAATGCGGCTCAGTGACACGGCGCACTGTCATTCATAAAAATTCCACCCTTTTTTTGGCAACATGAAGTCCATGAATAGCAGCAGATGGTCTACAAGTGTTCGAAAATAACCATTTCTAGACAACGACCGGTTCAGTTTGCGGGCTTTCCAATAGAACTACACACCCTCAGACTCAGAGTTGCAATATTAAAAGTTTTGGCTGGTTTCGTTGTCTAGGGGCTGGGATACGTAGTTGCCGCATTACAAGCCAAATACTGCTGAGTCTACAGTATACAATAAGAATACTGAGCCGTGGCGCTCGTGACTGGCGCGCCAGTCTCTTGGATGTACATTATCGATCCTTCGATGTTTCTTATCTTTGCTTGCCTTGTTGTTTTCCGCATTCGCGGGGCGAGTGGCCGTTGACGTTTGCTCGGGCTACCTGCTGAGACGCGGCGAGGTACGAGGTGGAAAGCAACTACGTATATGGGGAGTTGGTTGTACGCCGTCTGCCGGTTCAGGATGGAGGATATGTGTTGGCTGCCTGCCTGTCTGCTCTCCTGATTTTGCTCGCCGTGCCTTGCGACCGCCTAGCTTGGGTTGCCGCCTGGTGTATCCTACACGAGCCATACCGGACGTCCAGCAGAAGTTAAGCAGTCTTGTGTTTCTTTTAAAGAAAAGGAGCAAATGTATCAGACTTTTTGTAACCAATTTTGGTGGCCTCTTAAGTGTGGCCTTAGCGTTTACACTGCCTTTGGGGAGAGCTAATTCCTTTAAATTTAAATAGTTGGGGTTCACTGTCCTTTATAATCTTTTAGGGGTTTTATTTGAATTTTCTCTTTGGGGTTCCATCCTTGTGCTTGGTTAATTGTTTACTTGTATAGCGGGAAGTGACTCCTGGTTAAAATTCCGAGAAGGTGTTTGATGTTACTGCCGCCTCCGGCATTCGTCTTTTCAATTAAGTGTTGTCATCCCTTCGAGCGAACTAGTGTCATTCCTCCTCAATTAATGCTGGTTTATGTGTACTTAATTTCGAATTGACCATTTGAATTAATATTTTGGAGCGCAGTATAGCACTAAGACAACCTCATTGTATACCACCTTGTGCCCCGGTCTAGTACCTTAATTTTCAGTGGCACGAGTTAGCTGCACTATCGGTTTTACTGATGTGCTCCCTTCAAAATCTTGTATTGTATAAGTTTGCCCCATGTGTGTCTGGGAACACAGAGATGAGCTTTAGTGTGACTTCAGTGCTAGTCAGTTAATGGAATCTTCATTTTGACTTGACTTCCACTGAAGAGTTTGAGTGGAGCGTAGTGTGTTTGATTTGTTATTCATTTAATTACTGTTAAGTTTGTTTATTTAATCGGGAGCAAGACATTTAAAGACTGTTGGTATTAACTCCCCTAGTTGCCGGGTGTTGCTAATTCGTTCCAAATGGCCTACTACTTATTCAATGGCAAGGCTGTTGATTAGTTGGTTACTGTGAGTACAAATTCACGCTATTTGTTTGTTGCCGAAATTGTTAAAGTGTCTGTGTCGTAATTCAATCACTAGCTACGTGTTTCAGCTAAATTGACATAAACCTTACATTGCCTCCTTAAAATTTGTTGCCAGCAGAATCTCTTAAGAGAACTAAGTTTTGTCACTGCTTATGTTAACTTTTACTGGGATCAATATTTCATGTAGTTAAATTTTGTCTTAAAATGTGTATTTCTCTGATGTAATAAACGAGTGATAAAAGAAAAAAGCAAAGGGGCCTGGTTCTTCCTATTGAATCCGGTTTGTAACACGAATCAAATACACACATGAATCCAATGGTCAAAGGTTCTTATCACTCGGCAATTGCGAATTAATATAGAAATTTATAAATGAAAGATTGCAATTAAATAAAATCTGCAGGTGCTATTTTAACGACTTTAAATGATGAGTACGATAGCAGATGTACTTTTCAAAATGCCGTATATTTCTACAAACACTTATTGGTGTCGATGGTCCAGCAATTAAATAAAATATAAGTTGAAACAGGGAAACAATAATAGATTCCTACTGCACGTAATTAGTTATGAACGACAAGATAGCTCGCGAGATATCCACTTCTCAATGCACAATACATCTTCACTGAAGAAGCCACGGAGATCTCGCAAGTACACAAGTCGTCACTCCGAAGTATCTCTGTCTCTCGCGACCACGCGCAAACCGCTCCACACTGTCCAAGTCTTTCCGCTACTCCGCGTCAGTTGCGCCGCCGCGTCCAGCACTTCCCGTGTTGTGTCGTACCGTCCGTGCCCTGTGCAGTCCTGCCCAGAACTACTCCGTGTCCTCTCCGGAAACTGACTTCCACCCAGCCTCCCCATTCACGAGGGCTGTGATTGGCTAGAGCGCTCGCGCCATGTCTTCATACAAACGCACAGTCACAAACATATTGAAACACATTCGAAATACCGGATTTACATTTAAATTACTTGAAATTAAATAAATATTTCTACTGCTGGACCATAAACACTCTCTAAAATACATTATTAAATACATAAACAATTAAATAAACACATATCAAAAGAAAAGAAGTAAAAGGTAGGCCAAGAGCCTAATGTCTCTGTCCTTTCTAAAACACAGTAAATATTTAACCAATTTCTTCGTGAATAGTATACATCGGATATATACGAAGACATAGATGAATAAATATATTTATAAGCATGCTGCTACCGTGTTTTCGTGTAACTGTGGAGTACTTATAGCCTGACGCGATCGGTAGTAATCGGCCACTTTGATCTCCAATAGTTCATGTACTATTCAAGTTACATGCCAGTAATTCATACCAATTTAGGTGTACGCCAATAGCTTTCTAAAGGCTCGGCGATCGACAAAATCGTATGAAGCTTTTATATTTTGGAAATTCGATGCTGCGTGTTACTTGTATAACTTAGTCAGATACTAAACTTTAAACTAATAAAGATATTGAAAATCTGATTACACCATCAGAATCGTCGTGCAAATAATGGTAACGTACATGTTTCTTTTTGAGGTATCATGATTCATCTAGCTACTGTTAACTTCTATACGAACTGTGAAATGTCTGCCATGATGGTTTGACAAAGTCCGCCATCTTTGGCACTCCCAGCGTGTCTCCTTCATCGACACAAAGCACCGCCCTCGTCACAGCGGAATTCCCAGCCACGCGGCTGGACCGGCCGTTGTGTGGCATCACGCGGTTGCTAAGCTAACGTTTAGCACTACGTGGTCGCAGCCGGGCCGCGGCTTTGACGAGCCTCCTGTGCGGCCGCCCCAACTCCAAACATATATTATTTCCGGGGTGCCACAACTCGCCCGTTAAATCACAAGTTGGACCAGAGGACCCAGTCCATTCCATGTAAACGCAGCCCACACTATTGTGGAGCCTATGACTGAATTGCTGTTAGCAATGGCCTTGGTGGGATTTGTGCCACATTCTAAATATTTAATGGGCTATGGCAGCAGAATTTGCTGCCATCAGCTCTCAGCAACTGACACATCTGACCAGGTCACGGTGTTCCAGCCGTATAGGATCCAACCCACATGGTCACGAGCTCAGGAGAGGCGCTGCAGGTGATGTCGTGCTGTTAGCAAAAGCAGTCGCGTCATTCGTCTGCTGCCATAGTCCGTTAACGCAATATTTCGCCTCAATGCCCTTAGGGATACGTTTGTCGTACGTCCCACATTGTTTTATGCGGTTATTTCACGCAGTGTTGCTTGTCTGTTAGTACTGACAACTCTACGAAACGCCGCTGCTCTTTTTTTTTATACATACTCCGCAATCCACCATACGGTGCGAGGCGGAGGGTACCTCGTTACCTCGTACCACAACTAGCATCTTCTCTCCCTGTTCCACTCCCAAACAGAACGAGGGAAAAATGACTGCCTATATGCCTCTGTACGATCCCTAATCTCTTATCTTTGTGGTCTTTCCGCGAAATATAAGTTGGCGGCAGTAAAATTGTACTGCAGTCAACCTCAAATGCTGGTTCTCTAAATTTCCTCAGTAGCGATTCACGAAAAGAACGTCTCCTTTCCTCCAGAGACTCCCACCCGAGTTACTGAAGCATTTCCGTAACACTCGCGTGATGACCAAACCTACCAGTAACAAATCTAGCAGCCCGCCTCTGAATTGCTTCTATGTCCTCCCTCAATCCGACCTGATAGGGATCCCAAACGCTCGAGCAGTACTCAAGAATAGGTCGTATTAGAATTTTATAAGCGGTCTCCTTTACAGATGAACCACATCTTCCCAAAATTCTACCAATGTACCGAAGACGACTATCCGCCTTCCCCACAACTGCCATTAAATGCTTGTCCCCCCTGCAATGTTACGCCCAAATATTTAATCGACGTGACTGTGACAAGCACTACACTACTAATGGAGTATTCAAACATTACAGGATTCTTTTTCCTATTCATCTGCATTAATTTACATTTATCTATTTTAGAGTTAGCTGCCATTCTTGACACCAATCACAAATCCTGTCCAAGTCATGTTGTATCCTCCTACAGTCACTCAATGACTGTCTTGGTCGTTGAGTAAAGGCTATCGGACGTTGCGTTGTACGTGGTGAGAGGAAATACCTGAAATTCAGTATTCGCGGTACACTCTTGACACTGTGAATCTCCTAATACTGAATTCCGTAACTATTTCCGAAATTGAATGTCCCATACCTCTAGCTCTAACTACCATTCCGCGTTCAAAGTCAATCAATTCCCGTCGTCCGGCCATAGTGATGACGGAGATTTTTTCACATGAATCTCATGAGTACGAATGCTGACTGCAAATGACAGCTCCGCCCATACACAACCCTTTTACACTTTGTCTACGAGGTACTACCGCCATCTGTATACGTGCATATCGCTATCGCTTTACCTTTGTCACCTCAGTGTAAAGTGCCAGTTGTGCGAATGAGAGAGGGGGGTGGGATAGGGAGAGAAAGGCGGACGTGGTAGAAACACAAGTAATGAAGAGAGGGGGAAGAGACTTGGCGTGAGTGAGTTAGAAACGAGATGAGAAGGAAGAGTAACTGAGGGGAGAAAGAGCGTAATTATGCTCTACTGTTTGTCAGAGAGACCTGGCCATGTGTGTTAATTTTTCGGGGAAATATTATGATGGAAATGCTTCAGTTTTTTCTTAATTGAAACAGGGAGCTGTAGTGTGCGCAGAATGCAGGCTAACTTGTTCCAGCGGGGACGGCAGTAGCGGAGAAAGAATTAGGGAATGAGTTTGTTTTGTGGATGCGCACAGCTAGGACATTACGTGAATGTGATCCCGTACTGCAGACAGGTGCTTAATCTCTGATGTGAAGTACTGGGAGCGCATGCGCACTGAGGATACAATAAGGTGGACGTACTGTATGGTAGTCAGTGATGTCTATGGAAACAACCATCCTAACTGGCCATATGAAGTACTTACACCATTTAATAGAGGGGTTGTGTACATGTTTCATACAGAAGCATAATCATAATGTTTTTTTTTTCGGTTAGCAACTCGTGAGCGGAGAACTGCGTAAACATGTCAACGTCCTGTATGATTTTCGGTGAATCCACGCTACACTAGTCCAATGTTATAAAGCCACAATGATCATATGGCCCACGCAATAATCACGTACCGAATGGATAGTGGTTAAATTTTAATCGCTCCCTCAGAAGAAAAACACCCCTCAATAAGCAGCCATGAAACGTAGTGAAGGTGTCAGCCCATCATTAGAAATGTTCCTACCAACGTGACATTTTTGTCAGTAATGGCTGACTTGTCCGTGATGTTGGCTGTAGAGCCCGGCATTTTGGCTGGCCCTTGGACCGCGTCCCGGCACACGTTGCCTTGACGGCCTCCAGAAACCTCGTCAGGAGATTTCAGTAATGTGCTCCAGTGTCGGTATGCCTCTGTTGAGCACACCACTCCTGTTCCAAAAACACATTCAGCATCGCTTTGCTCGATGTTGGTTAGGTTGAAACTCGACGGTATCTCTCTTTACCTTCGAACAGCAGTTGATTGTGTTTGACCTCTGTGCACAACGAAAACATGGTCACAATAAAAACAAGAAGTTATGTATATAACAGGTTGTATTTGTTACTTGTGGGTCGCCTAACCATGGGGAAGTTGTAGGACAATTAATGGATCTTGAAATCTAAGACAATTCTGAGTATAACAGATTTTGTTATTTGGTCTTTATGAGGCACATAATTCAATTATAAGGAAGACTAGATGGAGCAAACGCAGCAAGATTTCATCATCTGAACAGCTCCTGAATTCAAAGTTAATTCGGCAAAAGAGACCAAAAATTATAATCAAATAGCCAACGGAATTCACGTGGCAGACCAGATAAATATGGATCTTGCTATCGCAATTGCAACACACACATTTGCCGAAAAATCAGGTAAGATGGGCCACTAAACACCAGACAGAAGCTGGAAGACAAATTCCCAGAAACTTCTTTCTCTTCCCTCAGTTCCCAACATTGAAAAAATTCCACATAGAGGTAACTGAGTACTGTTGCCAATGTGATGAATCTCCAATTTTACTAAAAAGAAAAAGAAAAAAACAATGGAACGCAGCAGAAGCTTCACACTCTTAACGTACATAATGCACATGGTTGGTACTGGAGTGGAGCAGCTGCCCCCACCCCACCTCCCCCAGATTAGTCAACCTCTTTGCGCCAAGCACGGTCGACTGAATGCACCAAAAGTTTGGAGCGAAAGCAACCGAATTTCCCACGCTGCTCAGGTGCCACCACGGTAACCTCTACATTGATGTCGGCACAGAAATGGGAAAAATATCATGCTCAGTCATTCTCTGGTAATGGCAACGGCGGCACGGCGTTCTCGCACCTGCCTAGCGAGACAAAAGCAAATCTTTCCTCCCAAGCAGACATGGCTAGTACACACATTAAAACAGCCACGCAATAGTGGCAAAAACACAAAGCAATACTGCAGGGCGATATGTCACAGCCATGTCACAGAGTGTCGACTTCATCGTTTGCTTTGCTTCCTTGTCTCAGGGTCATAGTGAGAGCGATACATCTAAGGATTTGTCTAACACATCTGCAATATTTCCGCTACTGCCTCGAGTAGGTGCCAGCAGTCATGGAACAAGCAGGCGGCGATTACTACCAAGTTCGATATGTTGTGCAAATTGTAAATAACAAATTCTTCATTGATTTACAGTTTTTCCACTGTCACCTCGATTGTGGTACTTCACTCTTCGAGCACCAGGATCTCCACTTCTCTTGGGAATCCCAATTCTTCACAGATTAAGACTTGTTTGACCATATGAAGCGTCTCCCCCATTTAAACTGCCTGTGTCATATGATGGTGGACTCTTGCTGCACGCTTCCACCAGCTCAGCAGTGTTGTTTTCCTTCAAATGGACAAAACCAATTCGTACACGATGCTCCGCTGTACCACTGGGCTGAGTCTTTTTTGACTCCTCTAGTGGTTTGCTACGTTACTGTGATACAGGAATTCCTGGGGGTACTATTACTGCAGACATGTACATTTAATCAACATAAAAATTATTTCATAACTTTTTTGTCAAAGTGATGGTTAAAAAATTATGACTGACCCTTCGGATGTGGGTAGTTTTGTAGAAATTGCTCACTGTGTTGTAGAGTCAAGATAAAATAAATAAATGTCGTGTGACTAGGGCCTCCCGTCGAATAGACCGTTCGCCTGGTGGACGTCTTTCGATTTGACGCCGCTTCGGCGACTTACATGTCGATGGGGATGAAATGATGATGATTAGGACAACACAACACCCAGTCACTGAGCGGAGAAAATCTCCGACCCAGCCATTAATCGAACCCGGGCCCTCAGGATTGACCATCTATCGCGCTGCCTACTCAACTACCGGGGGCGGACAGAGTTAAGACAATTTTTATACACAGGGCTGACAAAAGTCGTGGGATAGCGATATGTACATACATAAATGGCGGTAGTATCGCATACACAGGGTATAAAAGGGCAGTGCATTGACGGAGCTGTCATTTGTACTCGGGTCATTAATGTGAAAATGTTTTCGAAGTGACAGTGCAGGCATGATTCGAATTAACGGACTTTGAACGCAGAGTGGTACTTGGAGGTAGACGCATGGGACATTCAATTTTGGAAATATTTACGCAAATTCAGTACTCAGCCACCCACAGTATCAAGAGTGTACCGACAATACCAAACTTGAGGCATTTCCTCTCACCACGGACAACGCAGTGGGCGATGGACTCATTTAAAGAGAGAGAGCATGACTTTTGCGGAGAGTTGTCAGTGCTAACAGACAAGCAACACTGCGTGACATAACCACATAAATCAATATGGAACGTACGACGAATGTATTCGCTAGGAGGGTGCGGAGAAATTTTGGGTTAATTGGCTTACGGCAGCAGAATTTGCTATCAGCACGACTGGACCTGCAGTGCCTCTCCTGGGCTCGTGACCATATCGCTTGGACTCTAGACGACCGAAAGCTTTGGCCTGGTCAGATGAGGCCTGATTTCAGTTGGTAAGAGCTGATGGTAGGACTCCAGTGTGGCGCAGACCCCACAAAGCCATGGACCCAAGTAGTCGACAAGGCACTGCGCAAACTGGTGGTGGCGCCATAATGGCGTGGGTCGTGTTTACATGGAATGGACTGGGCCCTCTGGTCCAACTAAACTGACCATTGACTGGAAATGGTTATGTTGGGCTACTTGGAGACGATTTGCAGCCATACGTGGGCTTCATATTCCCAAACAACGATGAAATTTTTGCGGATGGCAATGCGCCATGTCACCAGGCCACAACTGTTCATGATTGGTTTGAAGAACATTATGGATATCTCGAGCGAATGATTTGGTCACACAGATTGCCCGACATGAATTCAGTCGAATATTTATGGGACATAATCGAGAGGTGAGTTCATGCAAAAAATACTGCATCGGCAACATTCACAATTATGTGCGTCTATAGAAGCAGCATGGCTCAATATTTCCGCAAGGGAGTACCAACGACTTGCTGAGTCCACGCAAATTAGGCCCGACACGATGTTAGGAGGTATCCCATGACTTTTTTCACATCAGTGTATTTCTCCACATTTCCAAAAAACCGACCATTTTCCCACTTCTAATTCATGTAGATTTATCCGTGTGTTTTTCATTAGCGGATTGAGAACATAACTTCAGCTTTTACAACGGATCAGATGTCTTACATTCTGCTAGGAACACGAAATTAAGGGCCTATTGTATAAATTTGTACATGACAACTAAATACAATATGTAATATGCATAATACAATATGTAATAGTACGCAAACGATTTAAAATCCATAGTTCTGTTCCATAGCATGCCAGATTCAACCATCAGCCTACCCACTCTTTTCTTATTGTTGTTAGAAATGCTCTTGATTCACCAAAAGAATCCATATAACTTGTTGCTTTCGCCTTTGTTGTGTTCTGTATTGTACTTCTGCATTACACAAGCCACTTTTCGCCGTATACACCCCTAGGTAATTCAATTTTTCTAAATGTCTCATAAGTGCTCAGTCATTGGTGCGAACCTCAAATGCAGTGCCGCTATTTACTACTAGATATTCAGATATTAGGTTTTTGTTAAATTCATCTGCAGCAATAACTTGTAACATTCCTGATACAAACATCGTTTCATAAACTCAAGATTGTGTTTCTCTTGGCTTGATCATCAGTAAAACGTAACGAAAATAGCTGTTCATCATTAATAATCATCCCCATTCCTCCCCAGCTGTTCTTAGGTATTAGGAGAGCCACTTCTACATAGAAACTGAACAATGCTACTAACATACTGCAACCTCATTTCAGCACTTTTCTGGCATTAATGAGTCGTGTTAATTTTAAAATGCTGACCTTAAAAGAAGATTGATAGTTGCGGGAATGGGTTATTTAGAAAGGAGGGAAATAGCGGAAAGGTCGGGGAAGAAGGCCAATGTTCACTCTGTCTGCTTGCCGGGCGGTCTCATCCGAGATGTGGAGGAGGCCCTGCTGGCGGCGACAGAGAGCACTGGGTGCACCCGACTGCAAATTGTTGCTCATGACGGCACCAATGACTCCTGCCGTATGGGTTCAGAGGTCATCCTCAGTTCGTACAGGTGGTTGGCGGAATTGGTGAAGGCGGAAAGCCTCGCTCATGGCCGGCCGAAGTGGCCGTGCGGTTAAAGGCGCTGCATTCTGGAACCGCGAGACCGCTACGGTCGCAGGTTCGAATCCTGCCTCGGGCATGGATGTTCGTGATGTACTTAGGTTAGTTAGGTTTAACTAGTTCTAAGTTCTAGGGGACTAATGTCCTCAGCAGTTGAGTCCCATAGTGCTCAGAGCCATTTGAACCATTTGAACCTCGCTCATGGGGTGGAATCAGAGCTAACTATTTGTAGTATCGTTCCCAGAACCGATCGCGGTCCTCTGGTTTGGAGCCGAGTGGAAGGCTTAAACCAGAGGCTCAGACGATTCTGCGGAGATCTGGGGTGCAAATTTCTCGACCTCCGCTATCGGGTGGAGAAATGTAGGGTCCCCCTGAATAGGTGAGGCGTGCACTACATGCCGGAAGCGGCTACAAGGGTAGCGGAGTACGTGTGGAGTGCACATGGGGGTTTCTTAGGTT
This sequence comes from Schistocerca serialis cubense, assembly GCF_023864345.2. NCBI lineage: Eukaryota > Metazoa > Arthropoda > Insecta > Orthoptera > Acrididae > Schistocerca > Schistocerca serialis. The sequence continues at coordinate 470,312,261 of NC_064642.1, read as the reverse complement.
AGAGAATTCCCTCCCTAGGCCCGACAAGACGCAACCTGAGACGCGGCAAGGTAGGAGAAGGCAAAATGCAACAGGGAATAACAATATTAATGTGCTAATAGTAAAGTGCAGGAGCGTCTATACAAACGTCCCAGAACTGCTCTCATTAATAAACGGTCACAACGCCCAACGCAGGGACAGAAAGTTGGCTAGAACTTAGAACTACTTAAACCTAACTAACCTAAGGACATCACACGCATCCATGCCCGAGGCAGGATTCCAACCTGCGACCGTAGCGGTTGCGCGGTTCCAGACTGTAGCGCCTAGAACCGCTTGGCTGAAACCAGACGTAAACCAGACGTCAACAGTAATGAAATCCTAAACTCAGATTGGAATGTATACCGCAGAGACAGGCTGGACAGTGAATGGGGAGGCGTGTTTATAGCGATAAGAAGTGCAATAGTATCGAAAGAAATTGACGGAGATCCGAAATGTGAAATAATTTGGGTGAAGGTCACGGTTAAAGCAGGCTCAGACATTTTAATTGGATGTCTCTATAGGCCCCCTGGCTCAGCAGCTGTTGTGGCTGAGCACCTGAAGGATAATTTGGAAAATATTTCGAGTAGATTTCCCCACAATGTTATAGTTCTGGGTGGAGATTTTAATTTGCCGGATATAGACTGGGAGACTCAAACGTTCATAACGGGTGGCAGGGACAAAGAATCCAGTGAAATTTTTGTAAGTGCTTCATCTGAAAACTACCTTGAGCAGTTAAACAGAGAACCGACTCGTGGCGATAACATATTAGACCTTCTGGTGACAAACAGACCCGAACTATTTGAAACAGTTAACGCAGAACAGGGAATCAGCGATCATAAAGCAGTTAAGGCATCGACGATTTCAGTCGTAAATAGAGATATTAAAAAAGGTAGGAAGATTTTTCTGTTTAGCAAAAGGACAAAAAGCAGATTACAGAGTACCTGACGGCTCAACACAAAAGTTTTGTCTCAAGTACAGATAGTGTTGAGGATCAGTGGACAAAGTTCAAAACCATCGTACAATATGCGTTAGATGAGTATGTGCCAAGCAAGATCGTAAGAGATGGAAAAGAGCCACCGTGGTACAACAACCGAGTTAGAAAACTGCTGCGGAAGCAAAGGGAACATCACAGCAAACATAAACATACCCAAAGCCTTGCAGACAAACAAAAATTACGCGAAGCGAAATGTAGTGTGAGGAGGGCTATGCGAGAGGCGTTCAATGAATTCGAAAGTAAAGTTCTATATACTGACTTGGCAGAAAATCCTAAGAGTGGTAGGTGCATCAAAACAAAATGTCCAGACACTCTGTGACCAAAATGGTACTGAAAGAGAGGAAGACTGCACTGTAGTTCCTTCTCTAGATTGTCGTACAGATGACAAAATAGTAGATATCGACATAGACGACAGAGAGATAGAGAAACAATCAAAATCGCTCAAAAGAGGAAAGGCCGCTGGACCTGATGGGATACCAGTTCGATTTTACACAGAGTACGCGAAGGAAATTGCCCCTCTTCTTGCAGCGGTGTACCGTAGGTCTCTAGAAGAGCGTAGCGTTCCAAAGGATTGGAAAAGGGCACAGGCCATCCCCATTTCCAAGCAGGGACGTCGAACAGATGTACAGAACTATAGACCTATATCTCTAACGTCGATCAGTTGTAGAATTTTGGAACACGTATTATGTTCGAGTATAATGACTTTTCTGGAGACTAGAAATCTACTCTGCAGGAATCAGCATGGGTTTCGAAAAAGACGGTCGTGTGAAACCGAGCTCGCGCTATTCGACCACGAGACTCAGAGGGCCATAGACACGGGTTCACAGGTTGATGCCGTGTTTCTTGACTCCACAAGGCGTTCGATACAGTTCCCCACAGTTGTTTAATGAACAAAGTAAGAGCATATGGACTATCGGACCAATTGTGTGATTGGACTTAAGAGTTCCTAGATAACAGAACGCAGCATGTTGTTCTCAATGGAGAGAAATCTTCCGAAGTAAGAGTGATTTCAGGTGTGCCGCAGGGGAGTGTCATAGGACCGTTGCTATTCACAATATACATAAATGACCTTGTGGATGACATCGGAAGTTCACTGAGGCTTTTTGCAGATGATGCTGTGGTGTATCGAGAGGTTGTAACATTGTACTGAAATGAAGGAGGATCTGCAGCGAATTGACGCATGGTGCAGGAAATGGCAATTGAATCTCAATGTAGACAAGTGTAATGTGCTGCGAATACATAGAAAGATAGATCCCTTATCATTTAGCTACAAAATAATAGGTCAGCAACTGGAAGCAGTTAATTCCATAAATTGTCTGGGAGTACGCATTAGGAGTGTTTTACAATGGAATGATCATATAAAGTTGATCGTCGGTGAAGCAGATGCCAGACTGAGATTCATTGGAAGAATCCTAAAGAAATGCAATCCGAAAACAAAGGAAGTAGGTTACAGTACGCTTGTTCGCCCACTGCTTGAATACTGCTCAGCAGTGTGGGATCCGTACCAGATAGGGTTGATAGAAGAGATAGAGAAGATCCAACGGAGAGCAGCGCGCTTCGTTACAGTATCATTTAGTAATCGCGAAAGCGTTACGGAGATGATAGATAAACTCCAGTGGAAGACTCTGCAGGAGAGACGCTCAGTAGCTCGGTACGGGCTTTTGTTAAAGTTTCGAGAACATACCTTCACCGAAGAGTCGAGCAGTATATTGCTCCCTCCTACGTATATCTCGCGAAGAGACCATGAGGATAAAATCAGAGAGATTAGAGCCCACACAGAAGCAAATCGACAATTCTTCTTTCCACGAACAACACGAGACTGGAATAGAAGGGAGAACCGATAGAGGTACTCAGAGTACCCTCCGCCACACACCGTCAGGTGGCTTGCGGAATATGGATGTAGATGTAGATGTAGATGTAGAGGGTCAGAACAAGAAGAATTCATAAAAGCTAATGATGAAGTAAGAGCTACAATGAGAGTAAATGAAACAGTGATAGAACTGAAAGATAATCATTAATGTGCTATGGGTATTTCTTCAATTGTTGAGAATGCCAGACCACTGGTGGTCAAAGAAAATTTTTCAAGGGAAACCTCCTTGCAGATGCAAACACGGAAAGACCTAAAGTTGAAAAACTAGCATAGGCTACCACAGAGTGTCGTAAGTATAGGGCACGCTAGTTTTCCTAGTAACCTTGGTCACTTAAGATCGAAACCGCGTTAGGTGTGTTGATTACATATTGTGCGTTGCCTCATTTCGATCGCTTTTGGGATAGGCAAAATCATGTGAACACCTGTATCTACTTGGAAATGGTTTGCTCTTCTTGGAATACTGGCATATAATGAGTATAAAGTCTCTAGTGGAATGTTATGCTACTCTTCTACCAGAACCTCTTCTAACTCCTGTAGTGACGAGGAAGGCGGAAACCTGCTCCGAGTCTGCGCTCCAATACCACCTACAAGGGTTCAATAATGTTCAAGTCTAGGGACTGTGCTGGTCAGGGAAGACGCTACAGTTCAGTTGCAAGCTCCTCATACCACGATTGTACTGTCCTGTCTGTGTGAATGGGTGCATTATCGTCCTGAAGTATGGCATCATTGTTGAGGAACAACATTTGAATCATAGAGTGCACCTGATCACCTAAAATGTTCACATAATCGTTGGCTATAACACGGCCTATGAAAGTAATGATGGGACCAGCGGAATACCATGATATGGCTGCCCACACCATCACACTTCCATGATTAACCGTTGGGATCAAGCAATCAGAATTGTAGGCTTCTTTTGGCGTTCTCTACACGTAAACAAGACTCGATGTTGGAAATAACCAAAACGTTGACTCGTCGGACCATATGACGTGTTTCCATTGATAAACCGTCCAAGATTTATGCTCTGACACCATGTTTTATGCATCTTTGCGTTGGTTGTCGTCGTTAATGGTTTCGGTACAGCAGCTCGTCCATGAATATTCGCTTTATGGAGTTCTCGTCGGACAGTGTCGATAGATACGGGGTCTCGAAGATGACTATTGAGCTCTGCAGTCTCTTTAGCCAACGTACTTTTGTGTTTCTTTCACACAATTCGTGTTAGCGTACAACAGTCTGTCCATTAGTTTTGATTTGCGCTCACTATTACGTTTACACGATGACGTCTTCCCATGTTTTGTGTAGGCTATCACGACTATTGAAAAAGTTGGTCTTGAAACATTCAATAAGTTGGCTGTCTTGGTTACTGATGCTCCAGCTAATTGAAACCCCATAATCTGCTTTCTTTGGAACTGTGTTAGGTCTTTCATTGCACGTCGACCTCGGCCTCTTAATGCAAATACAAAGTGTGCGCTACTCGTAAACAACCTGCGCTGATGCCTAGTCAGTACTAAACACGCACAGTACAGCGCGGCACGTGCCTTACCTGCACTGTTGACAGTCAAACACAACCATCCCGTTACTACCACCGTCCACGTTATTTTGCCCGTCCTTGTCATCAGAGTCTTACTAGATTCCTCTAGAAACTGAGAGCCGTGAACCGTCCCGAAACTGAGTGCGGATGTACAAAGGACCAAATAACCTTTGGAACTTCTTTGTTCTACATGAGTTATCCTGCGTCTTTTACGTAAAAATAAACAGAATTTATAGCAAAATTGAAACTGTCATTGTGTAACTCAAATTTTGTTCGAAAATTGTTAATTTTAACTTGAAATACAGATATATCATACAAGTCTAGAAACGCAATTTCCTCAAAAATAAAAAGTTCACTTAGAAAAAAAGAACAGAAAAATATATCAAACATCGCTTCAGTACTTCGTCGAGTTTACATAAAATTGTTTCTGTTATTGCCACATTACTTCCGCACTTATCAATTATAACAGGAAACTCTTGCATTTGTTCATGATGAAATGGCTCTGAGCACTATGGGACTTAACAGCTGTGGTCATCAGTCCCCTAGAACTTAGAACTACTTAAACCTAACTAACCTAAGGACATCACGCACATCCATGCCCGAGGCAGGATTCGAACCTGCGACCGTAGCAGTCGCGCGGTTCCGGACTGCGCGCCTAGAACCGCGAGACCACCGCGGCCGGCTGTTCATGATGAAGAACATTCTCTTGAGCACAAAAACGACAATAACAATTACATACATTTCTTTTTGCATTCCTGCTTGTAAACTGTGCTTGAATCAAAAGTAATTGTTTTGGTTACGCAAAGGCGCAGAAGTTACGCGAGCAACTAATTACTTTACTTATAAAACGCAATTTATGTTTTGTAAAGATATTAAATATACTGTGGAGTAACACTGAACGGTGTGCGGGTCTAATTATGTTCGAAACAAACAAATAAAACACAAAGAGAAGTCGTTGTCTCCCAGTTCCCCTCTCATTTGTGTTTCTTTTCCCATCAGTGCTGCTCATACTACCAAAAATCCTACATTTACTTCGTCATTTATGTACTACACCAAAACTACCGAACCGTAGTTTCGTTAGAACGCAACTCTAGCAAGATCACATCAACAAAATAATGGTGTACGCAAGGAGGATGCCCTGAAAAGAGAGACTTGGCAGAATGTAACTGGAATACAGCAAACTGTTTTTAGCAATTGATTTTTATGTTAATTATTCCTGTAATAGTAATAAAAGTAAACAATTGGCATAATATAATAAAAACTATGTTACGTATAACTAATGTGTAACACCAAATGAAAATTTGTAAAGAGAAGGGAAGGAGAAAAGAAGAAATGGAAAAATCGTGGAATTACATCGCGCATCTTTTAACATGAGTTCGTCTTTTTCGTTTCTATGTCTTTATGTTAGCAACACTATTAAAACACACTGATTATGTCGTCTTAGAGACGAGAAGATACGGAATCTGAACTGCAAGACGGCTGAAATTTGACGTAAAGGTGTAATATCTTTATCTAAGATTAGGGTTGCTGTTCAAAATTCTGCTCAGCGAGGAATCTAGAACGACGTGTATAGTTATCTTTAACATAAAATTGTAACCACAATTAAAAATTTTCGTACGAAAACTATTCTTACGTGAAGAAACCACACATTACTACATCATATTCCAGTTTTCAGGTATCTCCCAACAGAACATTTTAAATCAGATTGTTTATGCAGTGGTTTATTTTTATATTCATTGTGTTGACTGTATCCTACAGCTGTCTTGAGATGATTGACCTTACATAAAATTCGTTGTTAGTTGCGTCCATCTTCATTGACTAACGGTGTTTATGGCTTCGATTGCTCCCTAGCGTTCTCTGTTTTATGCACACCATCTCGTTTGTGCCGTGGCTGGAGTTGTCAGCCCTTTTGCGGCTGGCCTTGCGGTCCTTTGAGCATCTCACTCAGCGGAGCGGCAAATTTAATGAGCAGGCAGCCGTCCCTATTTATAACGGAAGAGGGCACGTGGCTACACGACCGGCCATCGCTCAACTTTATTGACTTACAGCGTGTTTGGAGAAGCTAGCTGCTCGACGTAGTGCACTTACTCAACGCTAGATGGCAGCAGAAGACATGGCAGTGTAGACCCTCTGTCTCCGCAGAAAACAAATTGCGCGGCGCCCGCTAGGTGGTGCAGGCGTTAGGTTTCAAGCCAAGATCGTGTTAACTAACTTGAGCTTCTAATTTAAAGTCAGTGCTACAACAATAATATAGTTCTGGCTTAGTTGACTTTTAACGTTCCTTAGCTATTTAAGATTTCTGAATGCGAAATCGAAAAAATCAACTGGTAAAAGGCTTTCTATCAGCGCCTTTATTTTTCGTTCTCATACGCGTGCTGCCAATGCGACCTATAACCCGCGAAATTTTTTTCCGTCACCACCTGTGTCAGGACCCCGTCATAAGCGATACGTTAGAAACCAAGCTTCCTTCTTCCATACGGTTTTCCTGCCCTTTACGTACGTTAAATATCACTTTAATTGCATGAATCTGATTACCATATGCCATGGCGATAAGTATGCGACTACAAAATCAGATTTTGACTGGAAAATTGTGAAATGTCTAGCTAATACTACAAACCGTAATGGCATGGCCATTCACTATAGAGTGTTCGTACAATTGAATCTGCAAAACAATGATATTCGCAACAGTATTAATTTTACAAGTGATTGGCCCAGTAAGCAGCTGGAGGTAAATAGCTCCATCGGCACTCCAGCTCCTGCAAAATTCGAGAGTGTTGGCATTTCTTGTGATCTGGGCAAAATCCTCAGTCATGTGCAATCCCGTTAGGCATAAACATGGTGTTCCATTTGCAATGATCGACAGTGTCATCTCTTACCAAACGAAAATAGAGGTTCACAGTTACAGATGATGCGACAGAAAAAGGCTGAATTTGAAGTGGACAAACGTTCAATGTGATGTCCCGAAAGTTTCAGGTCGTGGCCGTTTGCTGTTCTTGACATAGATAAATTACTCGTCTAGGAGACTGAATAACTCTGCAAAACGTGTTATGTTTGCTGATGACTTAATTATGCTGATAAAGGGCCCAACCTCATCCATGCCAGACTCAGCCAGGTGAACAATGGAACAGACTTACAACTGCTACAAAGCTAACAGCTCAACCTTTAATCTTTCAAAGTCTCATATTATGCAATACCAAACAAAGAAAATAGCTTGCACGTTCTACGAGTAGAGCTGAACGTCGCACACTGCACGAGACTTCCTGTGTAAACTTCCTGTGCATCCAGATGAATAATGCAGTTAGGTGGTTACAGCATGAGGCTAAACTAAAAGCTCAGTTTTACCCGCTTTACACTTAGAAATGTCATGCTCTACGTTGGCTGGCATACAGTATTCCTGGCACACTTCCCTCATAATCGACGGAAGGCTTAATGTTGTGGAGAAACGCAGCAAAGGTGCATAAAGTATTTGTTCTACGCGAATGTGCAACATCTTCGTCGACATCTACAGCTACAATTCACAATTAAGTGCATCGAACCACCTTCAAGCTATCCCTCAACCATTCAAGCTCAAATAGTGAGCGGGAAACACGAACACTTGAATCTTTCCATGCAAGCTCTGGTTTTTTTTTTCTTCTTCTTCTTTTTCGCTCTATGTAGGTGGGCGCTAACAAAATGTTTTCGCACACGGAGGAGAATGTAGGTGATTGAAATTTCTTGAGGAGGTTCCGCCGCAACTTAAAACGCCTTTGTTTTAAAGATTGGCACGCCAATTCGCGTATCACATCCGTGGCACCCTCTCCCCTATTTCGCGATAATACGAATCGAGCTGCCCTTCTTTGAACTTTTTAGACGTACTCCGTCAATTGTATCTGATGCGTATCCCACATTGCACAGCAGTACTCCAGAAGAGGACGGACAAACGTAGTGTAGGCAGTCTCTTTAGTAGACCTGTTGCATTTTATAAGTGGTCTGCCAATAAATCAGAGTCTTTGTTTCGCTTTCCACACAACATTATCTGTGTGGTCGTTCCAATTGAAGTAATTCGTAACCGTAAGTACTTAGACGAATTCACAGCATTTCGATTTGCGGGATTTAACGCGTAACCGAAGTTTAGTGCATTCTTTTCAGTGCTTATATAAAAGACTTCACAGTTTTCATAAATTAGACTCAACTGTCACTTTTCGCACCATACAGATAGAAGAATTTATGTAAAATTTATACCCAGACATGTTGCTGATGCCAGGGGTCTTGATTTTATTAGACTTACGTGGAAATACATAATCTCCATAATGATATTCGTGTCAATAACTAGAATGCAGTTCTGATGAAATGTAAAATTCGCAACTGTAATTCTACAGGTTAAAATAATTTCCAAATAGTCTATGCATCCCTATCTATGGCTCAGACTGGAGTTTCATAGTCTGGTGCAAAAGTCTATAAGTTGCCGACATGTAAGAAGCAGTAAACTGACAAACTCCAGATATTCATAAAGAAAGTGAAACAATACCTTATTTCCACACTTTTACGACTTTACATAACATTTTGGCAAATAGGTGCAGCTTCTGCTTAACAGTAATGCTTGTACCACACAAATGTCGCAATTGCCAGTATATATACAGGTGCCAAATGGCTCTGAGCACTATGGGACTCAACTGCTGTGGTCATAAGTCCCCTAGAACTTAGAACTACTTAAACCTAACGAACCTAAGGACAGCACACAACACCCAGCCATCACGAGGCAGAGAAAATCCCTGACCCCGCCGGGAATCGAACCCGGGAACCCGGGCGTGGGAAGCGAGAACGCTACCGCACGACCACGAGATGCGGGCTACAGGTGCCAGTGTTCTGTGTAAGTTTTGTTACGACTTTGTGTCAAATATTAGATGAAAACAGTTGCTAAAGAAAGCAGGAGGGGCAATGATGAGGTTTTTCCAAAAATTCTGAAGGTATTAGGAATTGAATACGGGGAGCGAAAAGTTATCTACAAGTCTTACAGAAATCAGGCATCAGTTAGAAGAGCTGAAGGACATAAAAGGGAAACAGTGGCTGAGAAGGGAGTGACATAGGGTTGTAGCCTATCCAACATGTTATTGAATATGTACAACGTGTAAGCTGTGAAGGAAACCAAAGAGAAATTCGAAAGAGGACTAAAGTTTAGAGAGACGAAGGAAAAGCCTAGATGCTTGCAGTGACATTTTAATTCTGTCACAGACGGTAATTACTTCCAAAAGCAGCTGAACAGAATGGATTACTAGATGAATATCAACAAAAGTAAAACAACGGTAATGGATGATTGTCCAATTAAGTCAGGCGATGCTGACTGTCTTACATTAGGAAATGAGACAATAAAAGTAGTCGTCGAGGTCTGGTACCTGGGTAGAACTGCACAGGATACAAAATGCAGATTGGCAAAAGCAAGAAATGTGAAATATATCTAAAAATGAGGAACTTTTTAACACAGAACATAAATTTAATGTTGGAAGTCGTTTCTGAAGGTAATTGTCGGGGGAGTAGTTTGTATGGATTTGAATCATCGATGATAAACAGCTGAGATGAGAAGTGAATAGAAGCTTTTGAAATGTGTGTTTACAAAGGAACAGTGAGGATCAGATGGATGGGTCGAATAACTAACGAGGAAGTACTAAATCGAATTAGTTTTAAAAAATTTATGGCGCAACATGACTGAAAGAAGCGATCAGTTCATTGGACACATCCTCATGCCTGAATGAATAATTAGTTTGGTAATAGAAGAAAGTGTGGGGGCATGGGGGTTAAAAATTGTAGAAGGAGACCAAGGTACAAATACACCGAGCGGGTTCAAATGGATGTAGGTTGCGGCAGTTACAATGAGATAAAAGGATTGCACAGGATAGACATATGTAGAGTCTTGAGAAAACAACGTACATTGAGTGAAGATAAGAGCAGTGGCTCGTTGCTGTTATCTTCTCTGCTAGAATCAACCTGTATTTTGTACACAGCCACGATCTCAAAATATCAGTTTTCGACAAAATAGCGACATACGAGGGGCGTTTGAAAAGTCTGTGCAAAAATAAAAACTACTTACGTGTGTGGGGTAAACCTCTTTTATTTTTCGACATAGTCTCCTTTTAGAGTTGTACACTTCATCCAAAGCTGTTATATTTTTTGATCCCTTGCGAATAATAGAATTTGTCCAAGTCAGCAAAATAGCTATTAGTTGCTGCAATCATCTCCTCGTTTGAATAAAATCTTTGTCCGTCCAGCCATTTCCTTAAATTGAGGAACAAACAGTAGTCCAAGGGAGCCAAGTCTGGAGAAATAGGGGGGATGTGAAACGAGTTGGAATCCTGTTTCCATTAATTTTCCAACCACAACTGCTGAGGTGTGTGCTGGTGCATTGTCGTGATGGAAAAGGACTTTTTTGCGGTCCAATCGCCAGCGTTTTTTTTGCAGCTCGGTTTTCAAATGGTCCAATAACGATGAATAATCTGCACCTGCAATAGTTTTACCCTTTACCAGATAGTCGATGAGGATTATCCCTTGCGAATCCCAAAAGACAGTCGCTATAACCTTTCCGGCCGAAGGAATAGTCTTCTCCTTTTTTGGTGCTGATTCCCCCTTGGTAACCCATTGTTAAGACTGTTGTTTGGTCTCAGGAGTATAATAATGTACCCATGTTTCATCCACAGTGACGACGCGACGCTTAAAGTCCTGCGGATTCTTCCTGAACAGCTGCAAACCATGCTTGCAACACTTCACACGATTCCGTTTTTGGTCAAGCGTGAGCAATCACGGAACCCATCTTGCGGATAGCTTTCTCATGTCCAAATGTTCATGGATAATATTATGTACCCATAAATTCGAGATGCCCACAGCACTAGCAATCTCACGCACCTTATCTCGTCTATCATCCATCACCGTATCAAAGATTTTATCAATGATTTCTGTAGTCGTAACCTCCACAGGGCGTCCAGAACGTTCAGCAACAGTTGTGCTCACATGGCCACTCCGAAAATCTTGAAACCACTTATAAAATGTTCTAATCGAAGGCGCAGAGTCACCGTAATGTTTAGGAAGCTTCTCTATAGCCTCCTGAGGCGTATTGCCTTTCATTAAGTAATGTTTAATCACCACACTAAATTCTTTTTCGTCCATTTTTTGACATCACTCGACTTCCTTGATTCACACGAATGCCAAACACAAAGAAATAGACCAATATAGCTGAAACTTGGTGTGCGTTCTTTCCAAAGATGCTACTAACTGAACATGACCTCGATACGCGCCGGTGGTGCCATCGCTCGGACTTTGCACGGACTTTTCAAACGCCCCTCGTGCATAATTTTGCAGCGAAGTTATACTGTATGTTCATAATGTAATGCACAAGGGCCAGTAACTTTAATGTGACCACCGCCTGTGCTCGACGTCAACATATAATAACCAATCACAGACGGCAGGTGGCAGCACTAGCAGTGGAGGGTACAAAGCGTGTTTGGGGGTGGGGGACGCGGAAAACAATGAAGTCGTCTTGGCAATGCGGAAACGGAGCGATTTACCTGACTCCAAAAGGGCGTAATCATCAGCTTTCGGACCAAGGGTGGAAGCACTTCCAGCACTTCCGAAACGGCAGAGTTTGCAACTGTTTACATACAGCTGTGGTTGAAGTATACCGTGCATGGCAAAATGCCGCTATCTAAAACCGGTACCGAAACAACAGTGGTGCACCACAGGACAAACGGAAGAACGACGGTTGCAGAGATGTGTACGGGCGAACAGACGTGCGAGTGTTGAGCAACTGACCGCCCATATGAATCAAGAGGCTGCCACTAGTGGCTCCTTAAGGACTTTTAGTGAACGTTGCTGTATACAGGGTGTTACGAAAAGGTACGGCCAAGCTTTCAGGAAACATTTCTCACACACAAAGAAAGAAAATATGTTATGTGGACATGTGTCCGGAAACGCTTACTTTCCATGTTAGAGATCATTTTATTACTTCTCTTCAAATCACATTAATCATGGAATGGAAACACACAGTAACAGAATGTACCAGCGTGACTTCAAACACTTTGTTGCAGGAGATGTTCAAAATGTCCTCCGTTAGCGAGGATACATGCATCCACCCTCCGGCGCATGGAATCCCTGATTCGCTGATGCAGCCCTGGACAATGGCGTATTGTATCACAGCCGTCCACAATACGAGCACGAAGAGTCTCTACATTTGGTACCAGTGTTGCGTAGACAAGAGCTTTCAAATGCCCCCATAAATGAAAGTCAAGAGGGTTGAGGTCAGGAGAGCGTGGAGGCCACGGAATTGGTCCGCCTCTACCAATCCATCGGTCACCGAATCTGTTGTTGACAAGCTTACGAAAACTTCGACTGAAATGTGCAGGAGCTCCATCGTGCATGAACCACATGTTGTGTCGTACTTGTAAAGGCACATATTCTAGCAGCACGGGTAGAGTATCCCGCATGAAATCATGGCGGTGAATCGAGGAAGTACAGTACATACTGACGAAACTAAAATGATCTCTAACATGGAAAGTAAGCGTTTCCGGACACATGTCCACATAACATATTTTCTTTCTTTGTGTGTGAGGAATGTTTCCTGAAAGTTTGGCCGTACCTTTTTGTAACACCCTGTATGTGCCTCCACAGCAGGGGCCGTATTCATGCACCCAAGCTGATTACTGTTCATCGACGACGAAGGCTGGAATTTACACCACAACTGGACGTCCACTGAGTGCCGACAGCTAGTCTTCTCAGATGAATCACGTTTTATGCTCCATCGAACAGATGTCCATTTGTGTGTACGGTGTGAAACGTATGAAAGGAAAGGGACCCGGCTGGAGGAGGGAGCATTATCGTCTGGGGAATGCTTTAGTGGAATTCGCTGGGTCACCTCGACATTCCATTCTGGAAGGCACGATGGATTAACTCAAGTAACCAACTATCCTTGGGGACCATGTCCATTCTGATAATCAATTTGTTTTTCCTCGGTACGATGGCCGTCACCGACAGGACAATGCAACGTGTCAGGCAGCTTGCAATGCACGTGCGGGTTTCGAAGATCAGCAGAATAAGTTTGCTGTACTCCCCCGACCATCAGACTTCCCGGATTGGATCCCTACCAAGAACCTGCCGGGCTGTTCTCGCCATGGATCCTCAACCGAGAAACCTACCGTAGCTGGCCACAGCACTGGAGACGGCGCACCTCTACACCTCTGTCGGTACCTTCCATTGACTACGTTACTGCACGTCTCGCTGATGTGCGCGCTGCAAAAGGTGGTTATTTAGGTTTTTGACAGATGGTCACATTAATGTGTCTGGGCAGTAAATACATAATTTCCATAATTACTCGTCTGAACAGATTAGCGCTAGTCATAGTAAGCCGTGCTCTCTCTCGACTGTGCGTTTTCGTAAACTTCGCTGTCTATCTGCGTTTGGTTTCCCGCCCTTGTTGCAGCTACGTTGTGGTTCTTCTTCCTTCTACGTGTAGAAGCAGTGATGTGTATCGATATTTGCGCCGTGTACCATCTTTGTTTTGGTGCATATACCGGGTGATCAAAAAGTCAGTATAAATTTGAAAACTTAATAAACCACGGAATAATGTAGATAGAGAGGTAAAAATTGACACACACGCTTGGAATGACGTGGGGTTTTATTAGAACCAAGCAAAAAAAAAAAAACAACGTTCACAAAATGTCCGACAGATGCGCGTCATTTAGTGATGATCGTGTGCTCAGCCGCCACTTTCGTCATGCTTGGCCTCCCAGGTCCGTGCGATTATTGGCTTCGGGGTTACCTGAAGTCGCAAGTGTATCGTGATCAACCGACATCTCTAGGGATGCTGAAAGACAACATCCGACGCCAATGCCTCACCATAACTCCGGACATGCTTTACAGTGCTGTTCACAACATTCTTCACTTAAAACTACCGGGCTGATAGGCCGTGGTCCAAGTATAAAACTCTCTCCCGGCGTTTCGTCTCCGACTGCGGGAGACATCCTTGGAGGTAAAACGGCGAACTGCTTTTATATTCGCCGTTTTACCTCCGAGGATGTCTCCCGCAGTCGGAGACGAAACGCCAGGAGAGAGTTTTATACTTCGACCACGGCCTATCAGCCCGGAAGTTTTAACTGAAGACAATACTGGCCGTGAAAGTTCACATTGTATGTTCACAACATTATTTCTCGACTACAGATATTGTTGAGGAATGATGGTGGACATATTGAGCATTTCCTGTAACGAATATCATCTTTGCATTGTCTTACTTTGTTATGCTAATTATTGCTATTCTTATCAGATGAAGCGCCATCTGTCGGAAATTTTTTGAACCTTACTTTTTTTTTTGTTTTAATAAAACCCCATGTCATTCCAAGCATGTGTGTCAATTTGTACTTCTCTATCTACGTTATTCAGTGATTTATTCAGTTTTCAAATTGTACAGTGTCGGAGCGTGTGTGGAGCTGTCCGATCGCTACGAGCTTCGTGGTTCACCGACCCAGGACGTCAAAGTTGAGTAGTGGTTTCAACTACCCAAGCCACGTCTGTTCATGTTGTGGTGGTTCGCTTCGGTGGTTTTCTGTTGGGGAGGTTTTCCGGTGAGCAACACCGAGTGGTTCTACTGCTAAGATTTAGCTGCCATGCGCTGCGATTAACTATTTAGGTCGACTACGATTTGAGTGCACCAGTGGAATTTTCTACCTTGTGGCCGTTAGTGTTCTTGTTACCTGCTCTGGGCACTGACATAAATTCAGGTAGTGTTCTTTTGAGCGAAGTTAACTATTACCGTGTTTCAAATTCAAGTGTACCAGCAGAATTTTCTGCCTAGTGGCCGTTAGTGTTCCGGTTACCTGCCCTGGCCACTAACGTAATTTCAGGCAGCGTCCTTTCCTCGCCTGTTGTCGCTGTCTAACATGGTGTGTAATTTTGACAGCTAATACACACTCCATTGTGGATTATCGCGTTTGTAACATCGCCGGTTTTAGTTCTGATGTACTGATTGACGGGAAGCAAGTCGTTGTGTCGGTCGGTCCGTGGCTGTCCCCTGGTCGGGTTCCGAGGCATCAAGTATAGTTGGGCTCACCACCTGTCCACGTAAGTGAACGAGGGCATACCGACCTCCCTGGAGGCCTTTTGAGTGCCATCGGTGTTTAATTATCTGTTGTCAGCTATTTTAAATTTTGGGCTTATGGTTTTTTGTTTTGTTTCTTAAAATTTTGCAAAATTAGTTTTTAAATTTATCTTTCAAGCTTAAACACTGCGGCCTTCTGCCTTTAAAGATTATGGTAATAAATTTTAAAATTTTGAAGTTTAATTGTGGCCCTCAGCCTTTGATATTGCACCTTGCATATGTTTCCTCTTTAAATTATTTTATTGGCATATTAATTGCATTTTTATCTTGTTGATTTTTAAGATTTCTTGTTGTAAAACATGCTGGCTTTCTGCCTTTAAAGGTCTATGGTAATATATTCTGAAGTTTTGAAATTTAATTGTGACCCTCAGCAATTTGTGCTGCGCCTTGCATATGTTGCGTTTTGGGTTTTTAAGTTATTTTATTGCTATCTTAATTGAATTTTTGATATTTTTTAAGATTTCTTGTTGGCCTTCTGCCTTTAAAGGTCTATGGTAATATATTTTAAAATTCTGGAATTTAATTGTGGCCATCAGCCATTTGTGTTGCACTGTGCGTATGTATTTTTTTAAATTATTTTATTGTGATCTTAATTGGATTTTTATCTTGTTAAGATTTCTTGTTGGAGGCCTTCAGCCGAGAAAGAGTTGCATTATGTAAAGATTCGGCTATGTGCCGCTTTGGTTGGAAAGATTATTAAATTACAATAAATGAGAAGTAGAAGCAGAAACTGACATCGAACCTTGGCCCTTTCCACAATCCTGTTACCTGTTCTGCCCAGCAGGTTTAGCGGGCGTATCACATAGTTTGTTGTTGGTATAGCTTGACTTGTTGCAAAATCCCTAAAGGCTCTCCTGTATGTTGTGATTTACAGAACATCATGTCGCGACTGGATGAATGTATGACTACTAAGGTGCTTAGTGTGTGGCACTCACCTGGTGCAGGTCGAAGAAGAGGACCTCCTTCATGAAGAGCGGCAGGTTGACGGCGAGCGTGACGAAGCCCCACGAGTAGCAGAAGTGCGCCACTAGGTAGGCCATCACGGGGCCGGACCTCAGCACGGAGCCCCACGGTATACTGGGCGGCTGTCAACAGGTCAAGTTTTATGGAATGAGTTCCTGCAGAACGCAGCCAGCCACGAATACTACCATGACTACATCAAAGCTCTCATGCCCATTTTCACTACACTGATGTGGCATACGTTATGCGATACCTCCTAATAACGTGTCGGACCTCCTTTTGTCTGACGTAGTGCGACAATTCCACTTAGCTTGGACTCAACAAGTCGTTGGAAGTCCCTTGCAGAAACTGATCCATGCTGTCTCTATACCTATACAGAACTGAGAAAGTGTTACCAGTGCAGGATTTTGCGTACATGCTGACCTCTCGATTATGTCCCATTAATATTCGATGGGATTCATGTCGGGCGATCTGGCTAGACATATCTTTCGCTCCACCTGTCCAGAATTTTCTCCACACCAATTGCAAACAATTTGGCCAAATGACAGGACACATTGCCATCCATAAAAATTCCGGCGTCGCTTAGCAACATGAAGTCCATCAATGGCTGCAGATCGTCTCCAAGTAGCCGAACATAACAATTCTCAGTCAACATCGGTTCAGTTTTACCAGAGGACCAAGCTCATTACAAGCAAACGCAGCCCATACCTCTATGTAGTCACCACCAGCTTACACAGTTCCTTGTTGACAACTTTGGTCTATGGGTTCGCGCGGTCTGCGCCACACTCGAACCCTGCCATCAGTTCTTACAAATGAAGTAGGGACGCATCTGATCAACCCACGATTTTCTAGCCCTCTGCGGTCCAATCGATACGGTCATGAGCCCAGAACAGGCGTTGCAGGCGATGTCGTGCTGTTAGCAAAGTCATCGCGTCGGTCGTCTGCTGCCATAGCCTATTAACGCCAGATTTCGCCGCACTGTCCTGATGGACCCGTTCGTCGCACTCCCACATTGACTTCTGCTGACTGTTAACACTGACAACTGTACGTGTACGCCGCTGCTGTCGGTCGTTAAGTGAAGTCTGTCGACCACTGCGTCGTCCACGGTGAGAGAGATTACCTTAAATTTTACGTTCTCGGCACCCTCTTGACAATATTGATCTCGAAATATTGAATTCCCTAACGATTTACGAAATGGAATGTCCCATGCTTCTATCTCCAACTACCATTCCGCTTTCGAAGTCTGTTAATTCCCGTCGTGCGGCCATAATAGTGTTGGAAACCTTTTCACACGAGTTACCTGAGTACAAATGACAGGTCAGCCAACGCACTGCCCTTTTATACCTTGTGTACGCGGCACTACCGCCATCTATACATGTCCATGACTTTTGTCAGCTTAGTGTATCACACGCGTCAGCAGCATTTCATCTGGTATGTAATTTGTTCTAGTGAAGAGTATTCTTTCTATTCTCTTCACTTCTGCCCAAATATTGCGCCATCGCCCCATAAATTAATTGCGCGTTACAAGTAGGTGGCATTAGCGCGACATTCAAGTTCCACAAATCATATTTCTTGGAGCAGTAGAAGGCCTTATCTAATATTATCCATTACGGATACATGTGACGTAACGGTTGTTAAGTTCTTCGCTAATACACTGAAGTGCCAAAGAAACTGTGGCCGTGCGGTTAAAGGCGCTGCAGTCTGGAACCGCAAGACCGCTACGGTCGCAGGTTCGAATCCTACCTCGGGCATGGATGTTTGTGATGTCCTTAGGTTAGTTAGGTTTAACTAGTTCTAAGTTCTAGGGGACTAATGACCTCAGCAGTTGAGTCCCATAGTGCTCAGAGCCATTTGAACCATTTGAGAGCCAAAGAAACTGGTATAGGCATACGTTTTCAAATACAGGGATATATAAACAGGCAGAATACGGCGCTGCGGTTGCCAAAGCCTATATAAGACGACAAGTGTCTGGCGCAGTTGTTAGATCGGTTACTACTGCTACAATGGTAGGTTATCGAGATATGGGTGAGTCTGAATGTGGTGTTATAGTCGGCGCACGGGCGATGGGACACAGCATTTCCGCGGTAGCGATGGAGGTTGATTTTCCCGTCGACCACTTCACGAGTGTAGCGTTGATATCAGGAATCCGGTAAAATATCAAATCTCCAACATTGCTAGGACCGGAAAAAAGATCCTGCAAGAACGGGACCAACGACGTTTGAAGACAATCGTTCAACTTGACAGAAGAGCAACCCTTCCTCAAATTGCTACAGATTTCAATGCTGGGCCATCTACAACTGTCAGCGCACGAACCATTCAACGAAACATCATCGATATGGACTTTCGGAGCCGAAGGCCCAGCCGTGTATCCTTTATGACTGCATTACACAAAGATTTACGCCCCGCCTGGGCCCATCAACACCGACTTTGGACTGTTGGTGACTAAAAAAATGTTTGCTTGTCGGACGAGTCTCATTAAAAAAAATGGCGTGTGACGAGGGCGTCCCGTCGGGTACCCCGCTCGCCTGGTGCAAGTCTTTCAGTTTGACGCCACGTCGGCGACTTGCGCGTCGATGGGGATGAAGCGACGATGATTAGAACAGCACAACACCCAGTCCCTGAGCGGAGAAAATCTCCGACCCAGCCAGGAATCGAACCCGGGCCCTTAGGATTGACATTCTGTCGCGCTGACCACTCAGCTACCGGTGGCGGACGTCTCGTTTCAAATTATGTCTAGCGGCTGGACTTGTACGTGTATGGAGCCAACTTCATGAATCCATGGACCCTGCCTGTCAGCAGGCGACTTCAACCTGTTGGAGGCTCTGTAATAGTGTGGGGCGTGTTCAGTTGGAGTGACATGGGACTCATGAAACGTCTAGATACGACTCTGACATGTGACACGTACGTATGCATCCTGTCTGATCACTAACATCAATTAATATCCATTGTGCATTCAAATGGACTTGGGCAATTCCAGGAGGACAGTGCGACACCACACACATCCAGACCTGCTACAGTTTGGCTGCAGGTACACTGTTCTAAGTTGAAACACTTCCGCTGGCCACGAAGCTCCTCAGACATGAACATTATTGAACATATCTTTGATGGCTTGCAACATGCTGTTCAGAAGAGATTCCTCACACTTGTGCTCTTACGGATTTATGGACAGCCCTGCAGTATTCATGGTGTCAGTTCCCACCAGCACTACTTCAGACATTAGTCGAGTCCATACCACGTCGTGCTGCGGCACTTTTGCGTGCTCGCGGCTGCCCTACATGGTATTAGGCATGTGTACCAGTTTCTTTGGCTGTTCAGAATAGATGGTAGCATTCAACCGTATTTTAGGCCTACACAAAGCCCAACAATGCGTTTCGAGAGACAATTCTCTCATCATCAGATTGCACAACGAGCTCATGAAGTTAAAGTGTTAAAAAAATCTACGAACAATAATAGCTGCGGCGTTCATCATGTAAATTTTAATAAATGGACATGGGACTGTGGAGCCAAGTCTTACATTAAAATAGTCGATATATGGCAGTGGTCGTCCCGTCTCACATCGCACACTGCACTGGCTCGCGTCCTACGTTCATGCTGCGAGTTCCGAGGGTGTTAAGTTGGCGCTTCTGCAGAGGTCAGGCGGTTGATGTGAACTGACATGTCCACTGTATTACTCTGTAACTGCAACTACTGGCTCAACTATAGCGCTGTTCTATTGGTCGCCTATTTTACCACGTTTCATAAATCTACGATCTTCAGCATCCAGCTATTCCTCAAAGAGGTGATACAAATTTGTAATCATGTATCTGCTCTAAGATAATTCTACAAAGTCTCCAAGAAAGTTCATTTCGTTGCCTTTCATTTGTGCGTTCAGAATATTTTCATGCTTCTTTCACCACGACTGATGATCGCTAATTCTTTTAGCAGGGCTGGTTTCCTCTCTTTCTTTTCTATGTGCAAGATTTCCTTCTTCTTTTGTTCGTTTAAGGAGATAGCCTGTTTTATATATGTGATACGCAACAATTAATTTGTCCTATTTACTTGACCTGAGTGCATCTGTATGTTTCTTGTACCTGAGCTAAAAAGTTCTCCCTGTCTGTCCATCATGGGATACGCATTAAATTTTACAAACTCCAAATCTTTTGAGTTTATATATCTTTTTACTGACGTTGTGATTCAGATTGTGTCTCATTAGATTATTTGTCTGGAACGATATTTTAACGCTGTACGTTTTGAAAATGAGCTGTGTGTAGGTCTGATATACTGTTGAATGCTACCACTTACTACTGCACGATGAAAGGGCGTTGGAGATCAGACTAAGGGACATTAGACGTTTCCTAAGAAAGTACATTCAAGAGGGTACAGTAGTATGAGCTGCCCGAGAAACGAATGGATACAGTAAGAGGAATACTATATAGGCCGTGTTATAGTAATAATAATAATAATAATAATAATAATAATAATAATAATATTTTTTATTATTATTTTGAGCTTTTTGTCATTACGGAGACTTATCTCCAAAATAATAATTTACTCGGAAATTACTATACAAAGAATAAACGATCTTAAACTATATTTTCAAAATATTCCTCCAGGTGTTTCTATCTTGTGTGTCCTCTTCCTCTGTGCCCATTCTCCTCATTGTGTGCTGTACATTTTGGTGCCAGGTGGTCATAGGTCGTCCTCTTAATCTCCTCCCATCCGGTTCCCACTCCAGTATCAATTTTGGTATTCTGGCTTCCTCCATTCGTCGTATGCCCGTACCACTGTAATTTTTTCCTATCCATTGCGTCATATATTATTTCTTTTATTTCCATTCTTCTTATTACTTCGGTGTTCCTTATCTTCTCTTTCCTGGAGGGTCTTGGCGATCTTCTCCAGAAGTCCATCTCTAGAGCTTGTAATTTTTTAATGTGTTTCAGGTTAATTGTCCACGTCTCCGTTCGATACCAAACCATACTCTCTAATATAGATTTGTACATTGAGTTTTTTGTTCTGCTCATTACCTTCCTGCTCCATAAGACTGAGTTAACATCCCAATGACCTTCCGTCCGCTACTAATTCTTTTGTCGATTTCTGACTCTGATTTCCCCTCGATTTCTAAAATGGATCCCAAATAATAGCAATAATAATAATAACTATAGTAGTAAGAAGAAGAGTGGTGATGGTGGCGGTAGGTGTAGAACACTCAACAGCGAGGATATCAGTGCTCTTCCTAAACTCATTGGAGACGAATGTGTATTTTTTTATTTTATTACTTTTTAAAATTATACATCAAAAGCTAAAACATAAAATGTAATTCTCAAACACCCTGCTACATTCTCTCTCACTCGCACTCGCTCTTTCACACAGAAAATCAACAGACATATGCCTCAAATAATTCTATGGTTAAAAAACACAGATCATAACTACACAACAGCTAAAATAACGTAGCAACTGTGAGTGGTTGCGTAATAAAATGGAGGACTTATCCTGAAAACACATTAATGTCTGCTTCCTAAGAACATCATTACTGATATCGTTACAGTATTATTTCTATTAAAAATAAATTCTTTCACTTTTTGTATTCCCACGAGAGTTTCTCATAATGAGATATCTGGAAATACTAGCAAGCTCCTATGTTAGTCAGTATGAACGTGATACACTGCCTGTCTGTTGCACTCACCTTTCCAGTCTCCTTGACGGCGACGGCGTTGAGGTACTCCCTCTCTTCTGCAGAGATGCGCGGATGCTCGTTCGCATTTTCGTATACCAGGAACCAGCACACCACAGAGCATACGAACCCAAAGGCGCCTGCAACAGTACAACAAAAACACCACTGATGGTAAACACCACAGTGAGATACTGTGCACATTGGAAGTACTATACGCGTCATTGCGGGAACGCCTTTCGCCTATTGTAACGTACCCGAGGTTAGTTTACCATATTATATTACGAACTTATTGGAATGTGCACAGTGCTTTACGCGGTGTCTCCGTCGCCTCTTCCTTAGAGGTTATATCGTTCGGGTTACAGTTCAGCACTTAATAGTCCATGATAGCTGTGTAGTTACTGCACAGACAACAGTAATATTTATGTAAGCGCTGGTACGTCCAGCGTATAGATGCAGGGGGGATGCACAGTCTTCGGAAGAGACGGTGTAAACCTGAAAGGGGCGAGACGCGAGGAGATTGCTGTACAACAACTTCACTAGTCGTTTGATTTTAACACAGAAACATCGCAGAGAGAACGAAAGGAATTTCGCCCAGATACTTCACGGTTTCAGGTACAGTAATATTTCATTCGTGATACTAGCAGTGATGAGGAGTTACGGCAGAATGCTGTTTACCTCTGGCTTGTTTACTGTTAATTCTGAGTAGTGTCAGGGCCATTTGGGTTTAAATAATAATTTTTGCTCTCTCTGCTGCTCATGTTACATACTCATGTTATGATATCTCATCTACAAATGGCGGAATCGCACTGACTGGTAAACTGACTGACTCTCTGATCACGAGGTGCCGCCATCATCCGGACGAAAGGAGGCGCTATTCTCTGCTGTAATTCGATTATACTAAGTCTGTGTTTGACACAATATGTCAGTTGCGGTGGACGACGATGCCGGCCATATAGTCACCACTTCCACATCACGCAACCTGCTACACCGGCAAACACGACCCTACCTTTCGACTCGCAGAAACGTCAGTGACAGACTTTTTATTGGACTTTACGTAGGTATCTCTGTTTCAGTTACTCGTTGATGTACACAGAGTGAACCAGGAGTAAAGGTACATACTTTGAGGGATGGCAGTGTTGGTGATTTTAAACAAAAACTTCAGATATGCATGTACCTTCTTCTTAACAGTATCAGAGACATACAGCTGTTTGAAAATCACGGGCGTCAGTCGCATGTCCTTCTTCACCAGCACTCACATCTGAATACAGTGAAGGCGACATTAGGCTACGTAGTGTTGTCTTTACCAATGATTTCAGTGCGCACTTCACTTGCGCAGTGTTATTGATGAGCAACTCTTCAAAAAAATGGCTCTGAGCACTATGGGACTTAACAGCTATGGTCATCAGTCCCCTAGAACTTAGAACTACTTAAACCTAACTAACCTAAGGACATCACACAACACCCAATCATCACGAGGCAGAGAAAATCCCTAACCCCGCCGGGAATCGAACCCGGGAACCCGGGCGCGGGAAGCGAGAACGCTACCGCACGACCACGAGCTGCGGACAGCAACTCATCGGTGTAGTTGTTTGAGATAACCGAACTTAATACAATACAGTATCTTGACTTCCTTCTAAATGTATTACCAGAATACTAGGAGGATATTCCTTTGGTGACACAACGGAGCTCCTGCACGACGGAGCTCCTGCACATTCCTTGCGGCCAGTGTCACAGCATGTCACTGAAACCTATCCTGGTCGCTAGATTGGTCACCGTTCAAATGATTCAAATGGCTCTGAGCACTATGGGACTCAACATCTTAGGTCATAAGTCCCCTAGAACTTAGAACTACTTAAACCTAACTAACCTAAGGACATCACACACACCCATGCCCGAGGCAGGATTCGAACCTGCGACAGTAGCAGTCCCGCGGTTCTGGACTGCAGCGCCAGAACCGCACGGCCACCGCGGCCGGCTTGGTCACCGTGGAGTCATTTCCTGGCCAACAAGATCACCCGATCTTACTCATTTAAATTTCTGTTTGTAGGGTTGGCCTAAGAGCGAAGTCTACGAGCGCGAAGCAGATACAAAATCGTTCAAATGGCTCTTAGCACTATGGGACTTAACATCTGAGGACATCAGTCACCTAGACTTAAAACTACGTAAACCTAACCAACTAACCTAAGAACATCACACACAGCCATGCCCGAGGCAGGATTCGAACCTGCGACCGCAAGAGCAACACGGTTCCGGACTGAAGCGCCTAGAACCGCTCAGCCAGGAGCGGATACAAAAGGAAGACCTTCTCGTTCGTGTTTTGCATGCATGTGCTCAAGTAAAGGACCGTACCAATGAGCTGAGACAGCAACACAGCAGCTATCTTCAAGAGCTGCAAAACGAATGGTGGTTGAAAGAGGATTTTTTGAACTTCGATTTTGAACAAATGTACACAATTAAACAAAACATTGGATTGCAATGTTTCATTTACTATTACCTGCATTGTTTCCATTAGCTTCCTCGGAAACTGTTAAGAAGAGGACATATGTTCATATGTCGGTTTTTGTTCACAATCACTAATACTATCACCCCTCAAAGCATGTACCTCCTGATTCGCCCTGTATCACAACGTACGAAAAACAACACTGTACAGATATCAATGCTATGAGCCAAGTCGAGAAATTTTGACCTCTAAGTACATGAAGTGGATGACTACACTGACGGAAATGGAATATGTTACAGTGTGAAGTATCTGTCCGAAATTCATGTCTTTATGGAGATGTTCATAATATAATGGGTATTCAGTAATTACGCTTTCATTCTATAAGGAACTGACTTCATTACTAACATCAGTATGAGGTGTGATATCCACAGGTACGATGCACTTTCGTATTCGTTGTGGTATGGCAGCAAATAGCCTCTGAATGTCATCTTTAGAAATTTCTTGCAATGTCTTAAAAACATGCTGTGTTAGTACGTGAAGGTGCCGGCTGGGGGTGGTATGGAAACATATATCTTTCTATCGCATCCCAGTTACACTATCTGCTCAAAAATATACGAACAAATTTTGGAGGACATTAATAGGAATTCCCTCCACCGTTCGCCTTCATATAACTTTAATACATTTTATGTGGTGTCTCGGTGTCTAAAGAGGCCTACCACCCCAATCTGTCTCTGGAGCTGACACCAGAAGAGGCAGTTGGACGCAGCGGTCTTGAATGAAGTCGACTCATTCCAAAGGTGCTCAATTTGCTCAATGGGGTTCTGATAGAGACTCTGGGCAGGGCAATCCGTTTCAGGAATGCAATTGTTCACAAACCATTTCTGCACGGAAGCTGCTTTATGACAGGTTTCATATCATGATGTTATGGACAATCGTAGTCTCTGGGTTCTTCACGCTGCGATAAACTACGTTCATTTCTTGCCAGATATATCGTTTGTTTACACGAAGTAAGAAGTCCACTCACTGACCACGAAAAGCATCTCCATATCGTATCACCAAATCCTTCGTGCTTCACTGTCGCCGCTACACGTGATAGCACTCAACGCCCTGCAGGCATTGGCCTAATGCGAAACCCATCCATCGGATTGCCACAGGGCATAGCGTGATTCATCTCTCCAGAACACTCACTTCAGCTCTACACTGTCCAGTAGCGTCGCTTTGTACAACTCCTGAAGCGTCGCGTAGTACTCACTGCTAAAATGTGTGTCTTACGAAGAACTGCTCAACCATCGTACCCCATTCTTTTGAACTTCTTAGGCCACAGTCATTGCAATAACTGGACTGTTGGTAGCACTTTGGAACTCACGAGTGATTCCACCCTCCACAATGTTTCACGTTAGCTGTGCATCAGTACATGACGTCTGCCTGGCCTTCGTTAGCTGCGCTTATTCCTTGCGCCTCCACTTCACAATCATACCACCGACAGTCGATTTAGGGAGCTTTAGAGCGGTTAAAATACCCCTGATGGATTTGTTACTGAGGTGAGAGCCAATGACTACTCCAGGTTCGAAGTCACTGAGCTCTCCTGACCTACCCATTCTGATGTTTTTGCTTCTCTACTGACAACACAGTACTGCTCAAAAACATTTGGAAGTCTTCCAAGTAGACTGTTTTTCACACCTGTCCAGTATATCTTGCATGATTGGTCTAGTTTGGCCTTACAGGCTATTTTTGGTCTTACAGGCCACTTTCAAGTGAACTAGATTTTGAAAATGGCCTGCCTGGCCTAACTTGGCCAATCGTTCAACATATAATAAATTCAATATTTGTGAAAAATAGTCAATGTAAAAAACTTCGAAATGTCCTATAACAATTATATCCGCCATGAATAAAATGATCGACAGTAATCCTGGTCTCACTTTACATTGGCGAGCCGGACTCTCGGGACATTCGGTGGTCAGTTCCACATTAAATAGGGGTGTCCAGATGCTTTTAATCAGATAGTGTATGTTCTGTGGCTGACAAATCAGGTGCCCAGGCGACCTGCACAGTCATCAAACCTTTTGTAGCTTTGCCTCGTGATGGCTGGGTGTTGTGTGCTGTCCTTAGGTTAGTTAGGTTTAAGTAGTTCTAAGTTCTAGGGGACTGATGACCACAGCTGTTAAGTCCCATAGTGCTCAGAGCCATTTGAACCATTTGAACCAAACCTTTTGTAGTGTGAACAGCAGTGTGCACGCTTGCATTATCCAGCTGATAAATTGCACTTGGTATACTGGCCATGAAGGATATGACAACAGTGATTAAAATTCTTAACACATGGTGGCGAGCATACAACTACCCTTGAACAGTTACCAAGTCAGCTCTTTAGTCGTAACCAATGGCTCAGCATACTTTGGTTCCAGGAGTTGGAGAGGCATGGATCTCTAGAGCCGCTCCACTATCTGACATGTAAGTCGTCTCTGACTGCATACTAAGTGACTAGTCATACAGTGTGAGCGGTGAACGACGTATGGCAACTCGAGATATCAAGTAACCTGTTACCAATGGTTCATGGCGACACACTGCTTGTAATCTCTCCCCTTATTTCACCTTCTGTCGTCCATTCTTCAGAGACAATGGAACAATTCTACGATCTACCAGTTGTAAACTTCTAAGGCCTCGTACCAACACTTCTTGTCACACCTCCTGTCGATTCAGTCTGCGATCACTGCACTGCAGAGTGCAGTCTGTCCCGTATCCCTTACGCCAATGATTCGACTCCTCTCAAAGTCCAAAAGATAGCGATATGCTACATGTGCAAGTCCTCTAGGCATGCTGTGTTGCGCCCACTACCTGTGGACTCCAAGCATTCTACATCTACATCTACATCCATACTCCGCAAGCCACCTGGCGGTGTATGGCGGAGGGTACCTTGAGTTCCCCTATCGGTTCTCCCTTCTATTCCAGTCTCGCATTGTTCGTGTAAAGAAGGATTGTCGGTATGTCTCTGTGTGGGCTCTAATCTCTCTGATTTTATCCTCATGGTCTCTTCGCGAGATATACGTAGGAGGGAGCAATATACTGCTTGACTCCTCGGTGAAGGTATGTTCTCGAAGCTTCAACAAAAGCCCGTACCGAGCTACTGAGCGTCTCTCCTGCAGAGTCTTCCACTGGAGTTTATCTATCATCTACGTAACGCTTTCGCGATTACTAAATGATCCTGTAACGAAGCGCGCTGCTCTCCGTTGGATCTTCTCTATCTCTTCTAGCAACCCTATCTGGTACGGATCTCACACTGCTGAGCAGTATTCAAACAGTGGGCGAACAAGCGTACTGTAACCTACTTCCTTTGTTTTCGGATTGCATTTCCTTAGGACTCTTCCGATGAATCTCAGTCTGGCATCTGCTTTACCGACTATCAACTTTATATGATCATTCCATTTTAAATCACTCCTAATGCGTACTCCCAGATAATTTATGGAATTAACTGCTTCCAGTTGCTGACCTGCTATATTGTACCTAAATGATAAGGGATCTTTCTTTCTATGTATTCGTAGCACATTACACTTGTCTACATTGAGATTCATTTGCCATTTCCTGCACCATGCGTCAATTCGCTGCAGATCCTCCTTCATTTCAGTACAATTTTCCATTGTTACAACCTCTCGATACACCAGAGCATCATCTGCAAAAAGCCTCAGTGAACTTCCGATGTCATCCACAAGGTCATTTATGTATATTGTGAATAGAAACGGTCCTACGACACTCCCCTGCGGCACACCGGAAGTCACTCTTACTTCGGAAGACTTCTCTCCAGTGAGAATGACATGCTGCGTTCTGTTATCTAGGAACTCTTCAATCCAATTACACAATTGGTCTGATAGTCCATATGCTCTTACTTTGCTCATTAAACGACTGTGGGGAACTGTATCGAACGCCTTGCGGAAGTCAAGAAACACGGCATCAACCTGCGAACCCGTGTCTATGGCCCTCTGAGTCTCGTGGACGAATAGCGCTAGCTATTCCTACATCAGTAGAAAGGACATTTTTATATACTGCATATAAGCTTGCATGAGGATCAAACTGTAATCAGCATACCCCACTGGAACAGAAATACTGATCAGTCTGGTAACGCTCTTTCAAGGTATTTAGGGGGGTAGTACTTCCCATTTCCATCAGTGTGTTAAGAGAGTGGAGAGCGGAGAGGCTGACCTGTGACGTAGAAGATGGAGGGCCATCCGCCGAGCGCGGTGGCCTGGCAGAGGACGCCGGACAGCGGGAAGATGACGACGTTGGCCAGCGGGAAGCCGGTGTAGGCCACCCCCATCAGCGCCGTCCGCTCCTCGGGCGCCGCCCAGCGGGTGTAGAGCTGGTACACGCTCGGCAGGCTGAAGCCCTGCAACACCCAGGAGGCGGGAGTCGGTCACTCATTACCATCACCGGTAACCGATGACTCTTACGATTGTAGCGACAATTCCGGCAAATAGTAGATACAGACGAACAAATATGAAAGGCGTCCAACATTGTACCACATTCTGGAAACATCCCCCAGGCTGTCGCTAAGCCATGTCTCCGCAATATCCTTTCTTTCGGGACTGCTAGTTCTGCACGGTTCGCAGGAGAGCTTTTATAAAGTTGGAAAGGTAGGAGACGAGATACTGGCAGAAGTAAAGCTGTGAGGACGGGGCGTGAGTCGTGCTTGGGTAGCTCAGATCGTAGAGCACTTGCCCGCGAAAGGCAAAGTTCCCGAGTTCGAGTCTCGGTCCGGCACACACTTTTAATCTGCCAGGAAGTTTCATATCAGCGCACACTCCGCTGCAGAGTGAAAATCTCATTCTGGAATCACTGTACCACATTACCGACTGATATCCAATGTAGGATTACGTTCAGTATTTTCTCATAAGTAAAACTGCTACAAAGAAATTTTGTCTGACGGCAATAGCAAACCTTACATTGCTAGAAAGTCTTTCTCGACGTAGTCCTTGGACAAAAAGTGCTGAGTTAGCTTTCCCCGTTCGGATAAATTTCCACGTTTTCGATTATTGCCTCCATCGTCGTCAACAATGGCTTGAACTGAGCGTTCTGGAACTGTCGATGCTCCCAATTTCATACCCAGAGAACGGAATCTGATTGGCTGGATTACATCACAGCACATGCTCAACAACCTACGTGTCCAGAGATTATGTTCGCAATTGCTGCCCTGGGTCGCTTGCAGTGCCTGCACTTATATCAGGTGCTAAACTGTAACCAGTCTTTCTCTCTGCTCTTTCTTTATCAATTGGACACTTCCATCCATTGATAAGTGTATACCTGGTGTCATCACATACACTTTTTTATAACACCTCCCTAATCTCAGAGTCCCAATACTTCAATGTGTGAACCAGAATTCTCGTATTTTCAAATGTAATTTTGTGTTTATTTAACAGGCTGAGCTTGGCCACCGCTGATTTTTCAGAATTCGTGGTTTAAGATGAACAATGTAAGAGAAACGGTAGATTACTAGTCACTGTAAAGATGACAGCTTGAGTTGCAGTCATGCACAACGGAAAGACTGTTGCACATTTAGCTTTCGGCCGAAGTCCTCTTCAGAAAACAAAGCGAGTGCGCGCGCGCGCGCGCGCGCACACACACACACACACACACACACACACACACACACACACACACACACATGGCCAGCGTTCCCGGTAGCGCTGACTGGAATGCAACTGTCACGTTGAACGAAAGCAGCAACATGAAGGGTTGGGGAAAGGGAAGGGATAGCAGTGCGTAGGTGGGGAGAGAGAAGAGCGCTGTTTTACCACTAGGTGCTGTGTTGGAATGTTGTGGGACGGGGAGACGGGGAGGGGGGTGAATGACGAGTGGAAAAAGAGAGGGTTATTTCTCTTCCAGGTTTCATTGCAAATGTTTCCGCAAAGTTTCAAAGTCTTACAATCACTCGTTTTTGGCGAGGGGGCATATTAGTAGTGAAAGTTTAACTATAAGCACCACATAAATGGATTCAAGTACTAACAAATCTTCAGAATTTTTCGTCAATAATTACTTGCGGGGCTCTGTAGCTGGAAAGCACTGTAAGTTACACGTTACAGAAGTGTAGTAAAGCCAACAATGTTGCTACTATCAGAGTTTAGTCTGAGGTGATAGGAGATTCTCGCTCGAGGATGAAACACACGTACACTTTCCTGCGTGGATCTAGGGAAATCAGTGAGTGTTGCTTCTAATATGCGGTACTGTGAATCATAGAAAAACTAACAAAGAAAGTAACAAACAATAAGTGAAGGAATAAAGGAATATAAAGACTTTAAAATTCCCACTGATGATGACCCCATGATGAAAAGTCTTTGAATGTATGATAGTATAAACTGCGTTATTACAAGAAGATTGTTTATTGTGCTTTCATAAAAACAGAACGAGCTGTATTTCTCCAAAATATATTACCACTATAGCTTATGCATTACTTTTAAAAAAGATGTAATTGTCTCCCATTGCGAAGCACAAATTTTAAATTTGGCTCAAATGTGCCTACAATCTTCCTTTGTAATAGTACAAAAGCGTGGCGCCCTGCGACGTCGATACTTCAAACAAGGTGTCGAAACTTGCAAAAAAGAAAGGCGACAGCTCTGAAGTTGATTTCAGGCGTAAGGTGGGCTTATGACAGCACATTGACACTGAATGCCGTCACAACTCTGCCCAACGCCATAGTGGCCGGTCACACGACTGGGAGGCTGTCACACCCAATCTTACCCACACTTCACCCCTTCTTTCGATGCCTCTGCTTTGGGGGTCAGAACCGCGACACACAGCTTTGGAATCATGCAATTTTCTTACGGTGGCCGATGAAAATGTTGATTCCCATAAATTTAGAGTTCGAAAACGACAGTTCGCAGTGAAGTAAGCAACTGTACGACATTCTTGCCAATGTTCGACACTACTGCCGCCCCCCCCCCTCCCCCAGAGGATTCAACCCTACTCTAAGGACGTCTTGGAGTTACAGTCCCACTGAACGTGGTCTGATCCTTTTGGTGCGAAGTGCGATCGCAATATTTTTCTCTGGTGTAGGGGATGAAACTGCTAGGGACTATTAAATATCATTCGATGAAATTTGAACGTTATCCGAAGCAGCAAATGGAGTTTATACTTCTCCACTCCTCGTTTTTCATACCCTTCTGTGGAATGCAGTACGGCCGCATTTTTTTCTGGTATACAGGATGCAACCAATGGGGGACCATTCAAATCCATTTGACGAGATTTGAATGTGATCCGAAGCAGCAACTGGTGTTTATACTTTTCCAATCCTCCTGTTTCATGCTTTCCTATGGTGTAATCACAGATGGATGCAACACTGAAATATGCGTGAATAAAACGGGAAAGGGTCCCTCCCCCCCCCCCCCCCCCCCCTGCAAAGACCCTCCACTGCCACCCATGCGCCTCCCTTGAGCATGTTAAAAATGTACCTTTCAGAGACTTCGACACTCATTCAGCTGAGTGATGCCTTGCAGCTGCTCTAACGCCTGAGGCAGGCAACCCCACCTAACAAGTGCCGAAGGGATTGCCTGCTTTCAGATGCTCGAGCAGCTATGAGGCATTACACATCTGAATTGATGTCGAAGTCTCTGACAGGCATATTTTTAACATTCTCAAGAAAGGCGCATGCGTTGCACAGAGGTTCGACCTCTAAATGTGTGAAAATCAATGACCCAAGGAAGGAGGTGATTTTATTGACGCTATTTATGCCATCTCCTGAGGGCTCTTTGTGTCGATTCTGAGTGGCGGTGTACCTGAAATGTTTTCCTCGTCCAGTTGGCACTGCGCTGACTGCAGGCACTGAACTGAACTGTCTAACTGGTGGTGTGCAACTGATTGAGCATCCGTTTTTCGTCTTTGGACACCTAAAATCTGTTCTTTACGAAACACCTATCGAGACGAATTTCGCGAATTATGGCAACATCTGATGCAATTCTGACTTTGCCGGGGGTGTATGAAAGGATGTGACAATCGATAGGCATACACGGTTAAATGACACCTCGTGCCGAACGATAATTGATGTGGACAGGGGTTGTTATGAGAAAGTTTCTTGTTATGATCCAATCTATCAGCCCTTTCGCTTTTTACATTAATTTTAGAAACACCCTGTAAATTCATTAATATGGCGAAACAAAAGCCATTCAAGATATTCTGAAAAAAGATGTTCTAAAATTTAACACTTGGTGGGGAAACGTGAGAGGAAAAGTGGCCAGGGCGGGAAAACGGCCATTACATATTTTTGCCCGGAACAGTGATTCTGCCTGCCGAGAAGTGGTCAGAATAGTTCTAATATACACCGTAACTGTTGTCATTGAGTTTGAGAGAGGAAGCTTGTTCCGTCATTTTTTTAATAAAAACTTTTCTGATTTTCATTTATCTGTTGTACAGTAAGTTATTAGTATTATTCTTATTACATTACCTACGCATAAAGTAATGCTTTTTTATCACATCATTGTTTAAAGAACGTATTTTGGCCTGAAAATGTAGTACCTTGTTGTTTCATTCAGTTTGATACTTTTCTCAGTGAACCACTAAAGTGAACATGGTGTCCGATTGGGAAAACTGGCACACAACACATTGGGAAAAGGGGCCAAGGTGTTCATCCATAATAATATAGCTCAAACTGACTTCTAAGCCCTTTTATATACAATGTTATCACCTTACATTCTATCCCTTTGCGACGATTTTCAATTAATTAATTTGTTGTT
Organism: Schistocerca serialis cubense; assembly: GCF_023864345.2. NCBI lineage: Eukaryota > Metazoa > Arthropoda > Insecta > Orthoptera > Acrididae > Schistocerca > Schistocerca serialis. The sequence goes on along the minus strand of NC_064642.1, from coordinate 470,278,980 downwards.
GTTGTTGTTGTTGTTGTTGTTGCGGTATTCATTCCAGAGACTGGTCTGATGCAGCTCTCCATGATACTCTATCTTGCGCAAGTTTCTTCATCTCTCAGTACCTACTGCAACCTAAATCCTTCTGAATCTGCTTAGTGTATTCATCTCTTTGTCTCCCTCTACGATTTCTGCCCTCCACGCTGCCCTCGAATACTAAATTGGTGATCCCTTGATGCCTCAGAATATGTCCTACCAACCGATCCCTTCTTCTAGTCAAGTTGTGGCACAAATTTCTCTTGTCCCCAATTCTGTTCAATACCTCCTCATTAGTTATGTGATCTACCCAATTAATCTACAGCATTATTCTGTAGCACCACATTTCGAGAGCTTCTATACTCTTCTTGTCTAAACTATTTATCGTCCATGTTTCAGTTCCATACATGTCTACAACACAAATAATTTCAGAAACGACTTCCTGACATTTAAATCTATAATGGATGTTAACAAGTTTCTCTTGTTCAGAAACGCTTTCCTTGCCATTGCCAGTCTACAGTTTATGTCCTCTCTACTTCGACCATTAATTTATATTACTTAAAAACGTTATATTTTCCTGAGTACAAAAATCTGATTGTACACGGTCTGCTCTGGCCTCTTGGCATTGTTTCAGGCACTACGGCATGAAGACGCCTAGAAAATTTGTCCGAAAATAATAACAACAAACATGGGATGCTGTTGCTATGGCACTGAGCAAGTTACACTCCTAGCTAGGGAAAAATGGAAAATATGCAAGCCTTCAGAAAAATGCGTATGGTTTCTATAAATTAGTTTATACTGCATATAAAAATATTTTATGTGGCACCTTATAGACATAGACTCAAAACGTGCAAGCGGCAGGCTTGTATCAGTAACCATGGTATGGTGAAAATTGTTTTCCTTAGAGGGGGCCACTATACCCCATTTTCCCCTAAATACTGGACAGGTACCCACGTCCTCCCTCAGATAAAGGCTACGCAAACGTTTAGAAAACTTTCTCACACCTGAACATGAGAACACTACATGCAGTCAGACGGGGTATACGAATTGCGGCCCGGACGATTGGTGGTGGTGGTGGTGGTGGTGGTGGTGGTGGTGGTGGTGGTGATGGTGGGGAGGGGTTCAGGGGGGTGGGATGGAGAGTAGTGGTACCAGGAAGAGCATCCGCCAACCCACTACACCTAACAGGGCCAAATTCGAATTAGCACATCTTCCGCGAGGAGACACGGTGCAAGGTTAGAGAGAAGACGTAGCTTTTACAGACGTCTTTATTTATCATTGGAAGCACTGTCTGTAACCAGCATGGCTGGCGGAGAGTGTTTGCTCACGTTGTCCTTGTAATATCAAAACAATTTCCTTGAAAATTACGACGTTGACGTCAGATTAATTTGCCTAAAGACATAACCCAGTGGTATGACACTCAATAAGCAGGGAGGACGCCGGTTCAGATCCTCCTGACCATTCTGGAGTAAGTTTCCCAAGATTTCCCTAAATCGTTTAAGGCGAATGTTAAGATGGTCCGCTCGGAACGGACGTGATAGATTTCTTTCTACAAACCGAAGCTTGTGCTCCGTTTATAAAAACCTCATCGTCGACGACAAGCTAAACAGCAATGCTCTTTCTTGTCTAAGATTTGTCTGAAATTTTCCAATTAAAAACGACTGTATGTAACGTCTGTCAGCGGAAATTAAAACATTTGGTATTTTGTGTTTTCAGTACAACACTAAAAAGTTGTTAGTCACAAAGCCTTTATCACGGTCACGCTTCACAAGGAAGTTCCTTTACTTTTACGCCAGAATGCTTCATGAAGATCAGTCGTGTATACTTCTGAGAAACTAGCTTCTGCTACCAACTGGAAAATAAAACTGTACCACACACATTTTTGCGATAGTACGTCATATTTCTTACTTTTCTACAAAGGGCTATTCAAGTAATGAACGGACTGAAGTAATATTCTTAAGGTGAGGAAATCCGTGTAATGAACTATACATAATAGTTAACCTGTTTGGAACACGGAAGGTCTGTGATGAAAATTGGGAAAAAAAGAAGATACGACCGAAAACGATTCTCGGCTAAATTGGTTCTCCACTCTTCAAGAGCTAATAACTTCTCTAGCGCAGTTTACCAGCTATAAGGACTTGAGTCTGAAATATAACGTACATTATGGGAGCTAATAGCGTATTAAAGGAAATTATTTTTGGTTTTAAACTGTTTATGAATAAATGTAAGGGCCTACTTTCCTACGCCTTTTTTTTAAGAACTACATCTACAGCTTGAAGGCTGTATCTCCTTCCTGGACATCCAAGCTGCTGCATTGTTCGTTTTGCAGATCAGGGACTTGAAGCTAATAAATTCCTATATAATACGTAGTGGCCAAGAATCGAAGGACGCGGCCTTCGTCTCGCACGAGCGCTATAATTATACGCAATAATCGACTACCTTTATTTCATAAAGGTCCCTCATAGTCATTTTCAGAGGGTAAGCAATGCCGCAAAATAAAAGGCAAGCTGATACAGGCTTACTCAGCAAAATATACTACTCTAGATGCACATTTTGTGCGGAACAACTCAAATCTATTATGTAGTCAAGGACCTTGCCAAACTTATCCTTGGTAAATGCCTCGTGTTACTCGTTGTTAATTCTTTTCTTCCCGCCATTGGTCTCAGTAGTATTCGCATCGCTTTTCTTGTGACCTGATTTCAATTACAAGGGAGTTTATAACGCCTCGTTTGTACGATTTTTCAGCGACACGTTTTACTTAGAATTATTTACTAATATTTAGTCTCGCTCCTCTCTCTAGCGTGATAGAAGTAACTACAGCAGTCATAAACATCTATGCCGATCGCATAATGCTCGATTGTTTGTTATAATGCCTTCATACAACATTGTTTTCTAGAATGTAAAAGGTGCGTTCGATCTTGAATTATTTTTAAAATGTCTAGAAATCGATCTGTCGATGTAGCTGTAGCGACGTGGAGCTAATTTGCAAAGAAATTAGTAACAGTTTATCTGGGCATTTTTCTGCAATAATTAAAATGACCCTGTGTAATGGTTCTATAATCCTCAAGGCAATTATGCTGGTTTTGCTGTTAAAAAGTGAATTTATATTTTCTGTTCTGGTGTTTGTGTTATGTTCTAACAAATAAACATTTATAACTCGATTTTCTTTTGTCATTATCATAGCAGGATTAAAAAAAAGAGATAAATGAATTTCAGTATGGTTGAAATGAGACAAGTATCGGAGGTATAGACAATTTAATAACTTAAAAACTGAGAAAGTATAAAGTAATATTTTGTGAAGTGTGGCTGTAAGTGTATCGAAACTAATGTACAACGTGCGTTCTTCACACTAGGGCATTCACAGAAACCATATTCACGTGAGGGGATTGGGCGGAGCTATGTTTCAGTATTGGTTTGTTTCATATTTCTGGACGGGTCTGTCGCTTCCTCTCACTAATTCACTACTGTCTCATGATCCGCTGCTTCGACGCTGACGTCATGGTATCTTGGTAGCTTCTCTTGGTTGCTGATAATTGTAGCTTATTTGTATGCATTCCCACTACTGTGGGAACCATCACAATGACACATTCTTTCCTAGGTTTGAAGGTACAGAAGGTGGCCTAATATACTCTTGACTCGTTTCTCTGTTCATAATCTTGCGTTAAATAATTGCAAAAGAGTTCATGGCATCAGAGGGACAGATGAACTGTTAACTTCTCTAGGGTATTGAATCTAAAATCACCAATAAGTGCAATACTATTACATGATCACGTATCGCAATGTTTCCGATATTCTTAATGAATCTCACGATAAATTGAAAGGAAGCAACACATAGTTATTGCATTTGTTTAAAGTAGGATAACAGGTATATTTAAGAAGATTCTTGTGAGCTGATGGCTAGAACAGGCGAGAGGTATTGTAGTAACAATACTGCAATTATTTTCTTAGCGATTTAACTTATTAATTAAAATAAAAAAGCCTTGCGTGCCGGAGACGCGAGTGAAGGAGGAGTTACTGAATATCATTCCCTCTGTACAAGAGAAATTTTGGGATGGATTAATTTTACTACGCCAACTTTCAAACTGTAACTATTGATCGTGCCCAAGATGGCGGTGACTAATACAGGGCCTACTTGATTTGAAGGAGTACTGCATCAGCCCAGGGCACCTTTCTGGGAGGTAGTACGCGGCTAGGTCCGGCCATGTAATGGCAGTCTAACGGATCTGTAGAATTTCCAGAAAGATCGTTTGCAAGACGGACACTTGTTACTGTAGGAACCATCTGGGCGAATGCCTTGCGTCATCCCGAAACTGTGAAAAGAGCAGAGTGTAAGGTTTACTATTTTCGAAACGTAAATGACCTGGAATTCATGCTATCCGAAGAAAACTGTCGATCGCCGCCTGCATAGTATGACGAGATGCTACGGCCCACAGGCCAGCTAACAGACGCCATTGTTCCACTGTCAATCATCGCGGTCACTACATCTCTCTCCCGCTCGTCTCTACCCTATAGTGGCTTCCTTAACATCATTTTTATTTCAGTTGACGTTTAAACAAACGCTAAAACTGAGACCGAGTAATAGTGCCTTTTCCCCATATTCTAGTTCTTAGTATTCGTTTCCTTGTTTGTTTGTAACTCTTGACTTCACTCGTTAACTGAAATGTATACCGCACGTACATATCAGTCAATGAGTGAAACTGAGCGGCTCCTATCGTTATGACTGTGGTAGGGCCGTTCCTTGTCAACTAATTAAAAATGTTTGAATTGACTGCTTGATTTACGCCTGTAAGTCAGACGCTTCTAAGGCCACACGGTAAGTTGGATCAGACCAGTTTGACGTGTTTGTGATTCTGACATTTTGACTGTCGGCGGATCTGACAAGATGTCGGACGTACTTTGCGCTGAAGCTTCGTCCCCCCCCCCCCCCCCCCCCCCATGTTAAACGAGATAGAGCTTTTATTAAAATTTATTTTTCTCACTGTATCCTGAATTTACGCACTGTAAACTGCGATCAAAAGAGTATATGAACAAAAACTAAAGACCACCGGCAGTTACCAAAGTACAGAAATGTTACGTCTTTTCCAGTTTACATCTCAGGAAGGAGGTAAGAAGAAAATCAGTATTGCATGCACAACGTATAAGCAAGTGTTCTATAAAATAAAAAAAAAATAAAATAAAAAAACTGAAGCTCTCCAGTTCCTCCCCAGACGATGCGCTTATTCTTATGTTGTGGTATTTAATGAACTTTCATTAGAAGACGGAGTAGAAGAGAACAGATCTTCGCATAACTGTGTTCCCTTTTTCAGTGTGAGTGCGAAATTGTTTCAATAAGTTATCAAAAGTTTGGCTGTCCATTCGGAGACAATTGGTGTAATCATCAGACTGTGATTGCAATATGTCCTTCAGCAGATTTTCATGCGTATATCTGTCTCTCAGTTTATACCATTCCGCGGACTAGTGTATTGTTTTCTTTTTCTCCTTCATACAGAGAGCTAACGTCAGTGCAAGAAATTCTTTTCTTTTTAACCATTCCCAGTACTGTTAAAGCACTTCATGACACAATATGCGCAGCGTGACAGCTGCTTATAAAGTGAGGTTAAATTTGATAAACTTTATTCGTACTTCAGCGTGCGTGTTTCACAAACTCGTGCATAGGAAACAGCGAATTTGACACACAAGTGTGTCGTTTGCAAAGTTCCTCAGATCGGCGTGGCTGTCATTGTCAGTGCCAGACAGGCGGATAAACGTCTGTAACCTGTATGAGAGACAAGAGAGGTCTGCAAATTCCAGTTTCGCGTGTCGGCAATGGCGGACATATTGCTACCGGACAATGACTGCGAAAAGGCTGAATACTTTTGTTGAAATGTATGATGACCACAATGCTGTCTTGTAACTCACTTTATTCACAGCCGGTTACAACCATAATGCTATTTTCACAGTGGAAAAAATCTTTTAGTCAGGCACCATCACATAGCATTCATGCTTTTCAAACCTGACATGCAGGACATCGAATGATCTGAAAAAACGTAAGAACCGCAAGTACTCAGCATTACAGCACTGAATCAAACAAGAAGCAGACTATAAACGTAGGCTTCCGCGGCCGTTGTCACACTCAATAAAATTTTTCCGGGTTTGTCACCGCATTGTCAATATATAAAACTACTGATGTTTCGGTCTGTGTTGGAAGCGACCTTCTTCAGGGTGTTTTGGTTTAAACAGAGACACACTGAAGAAGATCGCTTGCAACAGGGACCGAAACGTCGGTAGTTTTACATTTTGACAATGCAGTCACAAACCCGGAAAAATTTTACTGGAAGAGCAGACTACAGATAGCTCAGATTAAAAGTAACAAGGAAACTCTACTTATCAGTCAACTCTTGTTGACACCCACATAGTGACTGATTCAGTTTCCTGTCAATGTGACTATAACTATCGTAAGCAGGAACTCATAGCTCTCCCGCTGCCCGGGCTATATTTAATAATGGTCAGAGACGGGGGCGGTCCGTACGGGGCGGGGGATCCCCGTGATTTCTGGCTCTTTGCCTCCCCGTCCCCCCCCCCCTTCTCGTTCTCGACTCCGCCCCCACTGCGTGATAGGTCACCGCGGCCGGACGTTCGCATCGCGCGCCTCCATCGACCATTACACTTGTAACACCGCTGCAAACTTGTCCGCAGCGTGTTTCGTGAGCCTCCTTTGCCGGGCTTCTCAAATGCAAATGGCTTGCCCTGCCACGTCAGCCATGTTTCTTCTGTATTCCTTTTTTTATTTTCCTGTTCTTTCGCCGGGGAAGTACCACAGGAACTCTTTTTACGAAGAACGTTTCTCTCAGTTCTTACAGCCTGTTCCGCCGGCGAATCATTTACAGAGTGAAGTCATATAGTGTTATTCATCACCTCGAAATATTAAAGTGATGTAATTAATTCTGCATTCCTGTTACACTCTGAAGTCCCGTCCCCACTGTAGCATCGACAGCACTTTTACAGTGCTCTTCGCTATTTTGTTTTGGCTTCCCTAGCGACGTGATACGGTATTACGGCACAGGGATTTCAGTGTGTACCAGCGTTATTGACTGTAACTGCAAGCAAAGAAAATATTAATCAAGTAAATTTATTTTTCGAAGCGATCATTAAAACTGTATGTCTACATCTCGCATATTAGTGAACGAAAAATCTTACTTTTCATATTGTTCGCATATAGCAAGGTAATTTTTACTGTTGAATGAAGGTAATGTTTGATTTACTAATCTACATGTACGCACACTGTCTAGTCAATAGTATCTGCACATATGTTAGTGGATGCTAATATGGGGTGGCAACTTGAACTCTGCTCGGGTTACCTAGGAGCCGAAACCAGAGAAGGTAGTGACGTTGGACACTGGGGTCTGGAGCAAAGTCGATGTTCTAACTCATCCCGAAGGTATTCCATTGCGTTCAGGTTCAAACTCTGGCCAGACCAGTCCACCAGTCCATATCAGTATTGTTATTGTCCACAGATCATTACCTCACAAATTCTGCTTCATGATATGGTGCATTGTCACACTGATTGAACCATCGTCTCCGAACTGTTCATCTGCTATAGTCAGTACACGGTACTGTAAAACGTTTTAATATCCTTCAGATTTAGCGATTGCTTCAACCTCAATAAGGGCATCATACTCCAGCCACAAAAGACGTCTCCTACATACTTCACTGTTGGCACTACAGATGATAAGTAACATTCTACAGTCATTCGTCAAACCCAAACCCGTCCATCAGATTGTCACATGGCGAACGTGGTTCATCAGTTCATATCATCCGTTTCCAATCATCCACTGTACAGTGGTGTCGTTCTTTGCACTACCTCAAATGTCGCTTAGGTTTGACCACAGATATGTGTGGATTATCAAGAGCTGCTCAACCATTATACCCCATTCTTTCTAAGTCCCTACGATAGTCAACTAGCTGGACTGCTTCTAGCACCTTGGAACTCACGAGTGATTCCTTCAGTTGATCTCACGCGATTTTTTACAAACACACTCTGCAATGTTCGACGGTCCCTTTCCGCCAGTATATGAGGTCTTCCCGGTCTCGGTTTAGTTGCGGTTATTCCTTCGCGATTTCCTTTCACAGTTCCATCACAATTAGTTGAGTTGGGAGGTTTTAGAAGGGTTGAAATGTCTCTAATGAATTTGTTCCTCAGGTGTCATCCAGTGACTAGTCTTTCCGGGAAATATAACTCGCGCTAGACACAGCAGATGTGGCAATAACAGCAATCTTCGTCTTGATGCGAGACACTCTCTCTCCGTTTTGCGAGCTGCTATATTGTACGATTTCTTGAATCTTCTTAACCAGGTCGAAGAAAACTTGAAATCAGCAATGTTAATCTCAGTTGCGATTCGGAGGCCCCAATCTCGTAGATATCCATCGATAATGGTGTATTGCCTGTCACGAACAGTTCTGCATGGTTCATATCTGCAGAAAGGCCGCCCTCTTTGGCCGAGCGGTTCTAGGCGCTTCGGCCCGGAAACGCGCTGCTGCTACGGTCGCAGGTTCGAATCCTGCCTCGGGCATGGATGTGCGTGATGTCCTTAGGTTAGGTAGGTTTAAGTAGTTCTAAGTCAAGGTGACTGATGACCTAAGATGTTAAGTCCCATAGTGCTCAGAGCCATTTGAACCATATCTCAAGAAAACGCCTCTAAAGAGCTGTGGACAGCTGTTTTAGAGAAACTGTCCACCATAACTGAAATTCGCTTTACAAATTACTGTTGCGCCGAGTCCTATTATCTGTTTACCGAAGCACCGACAACCAAGGATAATTATGCGTCTGCAATGTTGAGCATGCGCAGCGTGTTACAGTTCCGGTAGAGATGTATAGCACGACCACGGTATTACTGCACTTGGCCTCTAGTGGCCGTTATCGTAAACGCTCAGTGACTTTAAAGTAATCGAGTACAGTGGCGACTACGGAAAACGCTCGGCACTGTGAATGATTTCGAGACAATTGTGCATATACTCTCAAGTGTTTCGGCGTGTCCTCCTGAAAGATATTGATAAAAACTCGCGATGCGGTCACCGAAGGGCATTCAACGCAATCGTGGTCGACTAATACGTCTCTATCCGCCTGTAGAGCTACGAATTTGGGCAATTTTCAACATTAAATACTTGCAGTACGTCTTAGCATGTAAGATTTTGACAGGGTCTTTCTTTCGGTGTATTCATCCCGTCTAGAAAGCTTCAGGACCTGTTTCGACATGCTGGATCGGATCATTCCCTTGTTGGCTGTGAATCGGGCGTGCAGATGAGCACCCCTCGTGTGGCTGCGAAGTAGGCCTTCACATTGGACTCCCGAGTCGCGAAATAAAAAAAAAAGTGCCTGCGTGACGCCATTTGAATCTGCCACGTCATATGTAAAGTACACCAGTTGTAAAAAACAGTCAATACCGTCACTACGCGATAGAGGTGGAAACGTTACCGATGATGGTGCCACTAAAGCGGAGTTCCTTCAAGAAAGAAAACGAAGTAAATATTCCACAATTCGAAACCAGAACAGCCGTTAGCATGAGTGACATAAAAGTAGATATCTTAGATGTTGCGAAACAACTCAAATCACTTAAGAAAGGCAAGTTTTCCGGTCCAAATGGTATACCAATCAGGTTCCTCTCAGAGTATGCAGGCACAATAGCGCCTTTCTTAGCAACCATATACAATCGCTCACTTGACGAAAGATCCGTTCCTAGGGTCACACCAATATTCAAGAAAGAAAATAGGAGTAACCCATTGAATTACAGACCCATATCACTGACCTCAATTTGCAGTAGGATTTTGGAGCATATACTGTACTCGAACATTATGGATCACTTTGAAGAAAATGACTTATTGATACATAACCAGCACGGATTTAGAAAATATCATTCTTGAGCAACACAGCTAGCTCTTCATTCCCATGAAGTAATGAGTGCTGTCGACCAGGGATCTCAGATCGATTCCATATTTCTAGATCTCCGGAAGGCTTTTGATACCGTTCCTCACACGCGACTATCAATCAAATTGCGTGCATATGCAGTATCGTCTCAGCTGTGTGGCTGGATTCGTGATTTCCTCTCAGAGAGGTCACAGTTCGTAGTGATAGACGGTAAATCATCGAGTAGAACAGAAGTGATATCTGGCGTTCCGTGAGGTAGTGTCATAGGCCCTCTGCTGTTCCTGATTTATATAAATGATCTAGGTGATAATCTGAGCGCCCCCTTAGATTGTTTGCAGACGACGCTGAAGTTTACCTTGTAGTAAAATCATCAGACGATCAATTCTAATTATAAAATGATCTAGAGAGAATTTCTGGATGGTGCGAAAAGTGGCAATTGGAACTATACAAAGAAAAGTGCGAGGTCATCCACATGGGTACTAAAAGAAATCCGATAAATTTTGGGTATACGATAAATCGCACAAATCTAAGGGACGTCAATTCGACTAAATACCTAGGAATTACAAATATGAGCAATTTAAATTGGAAAGACCACATAGATAATATCGTGGGGAAGGCGAAACAAAGACTGCGCTTTGTTGGCAGAACACTTTGAAGATGCGACAAACCCACTAAAGAGACAGCCTACATTACACTTGTCAGTCCTCTGCTGCAATATTACTGCACGGTATGGGATCCTTACCAGGTAGGATTGACGGAGGACATCGAAAAAGTGCAAAGGAGGGCAGCTTGTTTCGTGTTATCGCGCAATAGGGGTGAGAGTGTCACTGATTGACACGCGATTTGGGGTGTCAGTCACTGAAACAAAGGCGGTTTTCTTTGCGGCAAGATCTATTTACGAAATTTCAATCACCAACTTTCTCTTCCGAATGCGCAAATATTTTGTTGACACCCATCTGCGTAGGGAGAAATGATCATCATAATAAAATAAGAGAAATCAGAGCTCGAACGGAAAGATTCAGGTGTTCCTTTTTGCCACGCGCCATTCGAGAGTGGAATGGTAGAGAAGTAGTACGAAAATGTATGCTATTGCAGTCTTTCTCGGCGTATTCCACTGATGAATTCTTCTCCGGTTATCAGCCGTGTAGTGGCGTCGTCTTGCCGCAACGTTTCAGTGAGTTTCGTACCCATCATCTTCTGGCGAAGATTGTGTTCGCCAGAAGATGATGGGTACGAAACTCACTGAAACGTTGCGACAAGACCACGCCACCACTGGGCTGATAACTCGAGAAAATGGCTCAGAGCACTATGGGACTTAACATCTATGGTCATCAGTCCCCTAGAACTTAGAACTACTTAAACCTAACTAACCTAAGGACATCACACAACACCCAGTCATCACGAGGCAGAGAAAATCCCTGACCCCGCCGAGAATCGAACCCGGGAACCCGGGCGCGGGAAGCGAGAACGCTACCGCACGACCACAAGCTGCGGACAATATAACTAGAGAAGAATTCATCAGTATTACAATGGTTCGATGACCCCTCTGCCAGGTACTTAAGTGTGAATTGCAGAGTAACCATGTAGATGTGTAGACATGCCGGCCGGAGTGGCGTAGGGACCACGAAGATGAGAGAAATTATGGCTCTCACAGAGGTGTATAGACAGCCGTTTTCTCTCACTCTATTTGCGAGTATAATAGGAAAGGAAATGACTATTTCCGAGTGGAATAGGGAAGAGAATAACTCTTCGCCATGCATCACTCCTTTGCTTGTGGAATATATATGTAGATGTAGATGTCGATATGTCGAATTACGTCGCTTAGCGGGATTGCAAGCTGCCGTCTTCGTGATTACAGTACGCACTTACGGACTAGCTTTCATGAGTGCTCACAAGAATAAGTGTTTTTTTATGGCAAGAAACCTGCAAAAAGCTACACTAAGGCACTGCTGGTTTCGTACCTTGTAGCCACATCATCAGGTGTATATATAAACAACAATAAATAAATAACTGACAGTGACTGAACCCCTATACATCAAAGTAATACTAGAGCCATAAGCACTTAGTTCTGAGAATAGGTAAAAACACAAGAGCTCTTGCAAACAATCAAAAATGGTAAACATCACGGCGAAGAATGTAGAAGGACCAACATCCTTCGTTAAAGCGATAATTCCTATAGGGCGGATAGTTAATGAATAAAAAGTTGGCCGAAGGAAAACAGTCGGCCGCAGTGACCGAGCGGTTCTAGGCGCTACAGACTGGAACCGCGCGACCGCTACGGTCGCAGGTTCGAATCCTGCCTCGGACATGGATGTATGTGATGTCCTTAGGTTGTTAGGTTTAAGTAGTTCTAAGTTCTAGGGGACTGATGACAGATGTTAAGTCTCATAGCGCTCAGATCCATTTGAACCATTTTTTTTTTTTTTTTGTGTAGACATGTGAAACTAAAGGCCGTTGATTTCCTTGATTGAGTGAAATAATCAAATATGAAAATAAATAAAGTGTTTTGGTCCATACTGATGGGCTAATCGGAAACACCGAATTCCAATTATTTTAAGCTCACCGGGAAGGCGCTTCTTTGGAAACAAGATGTCGTTTGGGAAATTTAAGCAACCTGCGGATGACCGATCGCCCAAAACGTTACGAGTGTGTGAAGAGGAACGGGAGAGTTTGGTGAAATGTTTTGAGGTAGGCCAGTGGTCTGGCGGTGGCAGCGAATGCCGTCACGGTACAACCGCTCGTAGTCTGATGCGGCGGCGCGTGCTGCGCCAGTCCTGATAACTGGAATGTGGGTCACGCGAGGAGACAGCGGCAGCAGTCAGCCAGCGACGCAGGACGGACGCCGCTGTTCGTAATTACTCGTCCCCGGAAGCGGCCCGGCCTTCATTCGGTTTAGCCTGAGACAGCCAACATGCCGTCACAGCGCGCTCTAATTTAACGGGTTAACAGTTGCGCTGCCGCTTCGGCGAGACCAGCAGAACACGCGCTCGTTGCGCCTTAATGGAGGGGGAAGCGGCTGTTTGTTCCACGAGCGCGATAATTCTCCGCTGTAATAGCCGTAATACGGAACGTCACTACAAAAGTTCAGCCGTCGGCGAGCAGCACTCCTTCTCGCTTGTGCAACGCATCTCACCTCTTTTCTTTCTTGATAGTATGCTTCACGTACAATTAACACACCACTGGCCATTAAAATTGCTACACCACGAAGATGACATGCGACAGACGCGAAATGTAACCGACAACATTCACACGAGGTTGGCGCCGGTGGCGACACCTACAACGTGCTGACATGAGGAAAGTTTCCAACCGATTTCTCATACACAGACAGCAGTTGAACGGCGTTGCCTGGTGAAACGTTGTTGTGATGCCTCGTGTAAGGAGGAGAAATGCGTACTATCACGTTTCCGACTTTGATAAAGGTCGGATTGTAGCCTATCGCGATTGCGGTTTATCGTATCGCGACATTGCAGCTCGCGTTGGTCGAGATCCAATGACTGTTAGCAGATTATGGAATCGGTGCATTCAGGAGGGTAACACAGAACGCCGTGCTGGATCCCAACGGCCTCGTATCACTAGCAGTCGAGATGACAGGCATCTCATCCGCATGGCTGTAATAACGGATCGTGCAACCACGTCTCGATCCCTTAGTCAACAGATGGGGACGTTTGCAAGACAACAACCACCTGCACGAACGTTCGACGACGTTTGCAGCAGTATGGACTATCAGCTCGGAGACCATGCTTGCGGTTACCCTTGACGCTCCATCACAGACAGGAGCTTCTGCCTCAACAACGAACCTGGGTGCTCGAATGGCAAAACGTCTTTTTTCCGTTGAATCAAGGTTCTGTTTATAGCATCATGATGGTCGCATCCGTGTTTGGCGACATCGCGGTGAACGCACATTGGAAGCGTGTATTCGTCATCGCCATACTGACGTATCATCCGGCGTGATAGTATGGGGTGCCATTGGTTACACGTCTCGCTCACCTCTTGTTCGCATTTTGAGCAGTGGACGTTACATTTCAGATCTGTTACGACCCGTGGCTGTACCCTTTATTCGGTCCCTGCGAAATCTACATTTCAGGAGGATAATGCACGACCGCATGTTGCAGGTCCTGTACGGGCCTTTCTGGACACAGAAAATGTTCGACTGCTGCCCTGGTCAGCACATTCTCCAGATCTCTCACCAATTGAAAACGTCTGGTCCATGGTGGGCGAGCAACTGGCTCGTCACAATACGCCAGTCGCTACTCTTGATGAACCGTGGTATCGTGTTGAAGATGCATGGGCAGCTATACCTGTACACGCCATCCAAGCTCTGTTTGACTCTATGCTCAGGCGTATCAAGGCCGTTATTACGGCCAGAGGTGGTTGTTCTGGATATAGATTTCTCAGGATCTATGCACCCAAATTGCGTGAAAATGTAATCACATGTGAGTTTTAGTATAATATATCTGTCCAATGAATACCCGTTTATCATCTGCATTTCTTTTTGGTGTAGCAATTTTAATGGCCTGTAGTGTACAATCAGTCCAGAGTCCTTTGGAAAGTATTTTACAAATTATTTAAACACTACTGCGATAACTTAGTGATAATTTCCGTATAATTCCGCCTCGTCTTGTGGAGTGTGAAATCTTAAACGCAGCCTGGTGAGTATCAAATTATTGAATGAAGAATTAATTGAAATTGTTGCAATCTCTGTTACCGCTTCCATATCGCCAGATAAAAGCTAGATTGCCAGATGATCTTCAGTCTTCTAACCGTGGCGGCGTGGGACATCGAAGGTAGAGCAGGTGTTTCATTTATAGAGTAAGGGACATGGAGAAGCCAACAAACACAAAAAAGAAAACAAGAAAGAAGCCGACATATCGTTTAAGAATACATAACTATATTTTCATGACGCAATCATAACCGGTTTAGACCCTCAGATCTTATGGGTGGGATTTGGCGAACAAATTTTCATGCATTGTAAACACATGAACTCATTCACAAAATGTCTGAAGATGGCCACTGTGGGCCGAAACCGGTTGTGATTGTGTTATAAAAGAGTGATTCTGTCAAAAACAAACAAAACTTAACGTAACAGAAACGCAATAAATCAATTTAATACGCTGAAGAGACAAAGAAACTGGAATACCTGCGTAATATCGTGTAAAGCCCCCACGAGTACAAAGAAGCGCTGCAAGACGACGTGTCATGGACTCCACTAAAGTCAGAAGCACCGCTGGAGGTAACTGATACCATGAATCCTGTCCACAAATCCGTAAGAATTCGAGGGGTTGGAGATCTTTTCTGATCAGCACGTTGGAATACATCCCAGATATACTCAAAAATGTTCATGTCTGTGGAGTTTGGTGGCCAGTGGAAATGTTTAAACTCAGAACACTGTTCGTGCAGGCACTCTATAGCAATTATGGAGTATGGGGTGCCGCATTGTCCTGCTGGAATTGCTCAAGTCCTTAGGAATACACAATGGACATGAATGGATGCAGGTGATCAGACACGATGCTTACGTACGTGTCACCAGTCAGAGTCGTATCTAGACGTATCGGGGATCCCATATCACACCAGCTGCACACGCCCCACACCATTACAGAGCGTCCACCAGCTTCGACAGTCCTCTGCTGACATGCAGGTTCTATGGAATAATGAGGTTGTCTCCATACCTGTACACGTCCATCCGCTGGATAACATTTGAAATGAGACTCGTCAGACCAGACAACATGGTTCCAGTTATCAACTGTTCAATGTCGGTGTTGAGCCCAGGCGAGGCGTAAAGCTATGTGTTGTGCTGTCATCAAGGGTACACGAGTGGGTCCTCGGCTGCGAAAGCCCGCGTCGATGATGTTTTGTTGAATGGCTCAACGCTTTCACTTGTTGATGGCCCAGCGTTGAAATCTACAGCAATATCCGGAAGGCTAGCACTTCTATCACGCTGAACGATTCCAGTCGTCGTTGGTCTCGTTCTTGTAAGATCTTTTTCCGGCCGCAGCGATGTCGGAGATTCGATGTTTTACCGGATTCCTGATATTCACGGTACACTCGCGAAACGGTCGTACCGCAAAATCCCCACTCCATCGCTACATCGGAGATGTTGTGTCCCATTGCTCGTGCGCCGACTATAACACCACGTTCAAATTTACTTAAATCTTGATAATGTGCCATTGTAGTAGCAGTAACCGATCTAATAACTGCGCCAGAGCCTTTATGCCGTATTTAGGCTTTGCCGATCGCAGCGCCGTATTCTGCCTGTTTACATATCTCTGTATTTGAATACGCTTGCCTATACCAATTTTTGTTTTTGGTGCTTCAGTGTAAATATACGTTGGCCATTTGAAACACAATAGAATACGGGGGTAGCTTTTTTACATCATGGGCTGACACCAATTTACGATTACGGATCACTCGTCGACTTACCAGCTCTCCACGGGAATTAGAAGTTACAAGAAAAAATAACCAAACAGGAAATTAATTTTCATCTAGTCCCTAGAGCAGGGATGCACGGATAGTGGCCCGCGCGGGGTGTGTGCCTCTGATCCGATGGCGGCCCGCTCCTCACCGTTAGTTCTTGTAAATTTTTAGTTTACATTATTTTTCTACTGCCACTGCCCACTGCCACAACAAATCGGTCCTGGCCAACAGCTGCTGCACGTGGGCCTGTACGAAACAACACTGTTTAGTCATCAGTGGTTCGTGTATTCTACAGCACACACCTTGCTCCAGTGAACCTCATCAGCCTACCCATTACTGTACTTAACTTTTTACAACAAAGGTAAGCGACAATTTTATGTATTTCGGTGAAGCAGTAAACATTTATTTCACGATTGCCTGTCAACAGTAATCTAGGAAAATTTTATGCAGCAATCTTTTTCAGTGGATATTTTTTTTCGATCAGCGTTGTTCGGAAGATTCACTGCTCTCTCTGTCCGCCCCCGGTAGATGAATGGTCAGCGTGACGGATTGTCAATTCTCTGGGCCCGGGTTCGATTCCCGGTTGGATCGGGGAATTTTCTCTGCCCAGTGACTGGGTGTTGTGCTGTCCTCATTATCCTCTCATACCCATCGACTGCAGGTCGCCGAAGTGGCGTCAGCTTGAAAGACCGGCACCCGGCGAACGGTCTGCCCGCCGGGGTGGCCTTAGCCATACGATTAAATAATAATAAAAAAAACTGTTCTCTGTTGGAGATAGCCTAAAATTAAATGTAGAATGGATATAACAGCATCCGGAAGCGCAAATTGCAAGACGAGAAGCAACATACTTTTTGTGCAATCGTTGAATAATACCTTTTGCTATATTTGCAAACATTTTGAAGTCACCACAGAGGAATACTACTTAAGGAAAAGCTGCGAAAGCCAGCATTCGGACTTTCCTGTATACGGCTTCACCTCCCCCTCTCTCTCTCTCTCTCTCACCCTTTTTTTTCCCACGACCCTTATGTAATCACAGTGACGAGTTTGCGGCCCCTGGTACTACGAAGTCTGTTCACACCGGGCCTAGGGAGTCCTAACTAAACGGTCCAGGCACATTAGGGGTGATCACCGCCTAAATTCGATGACAACGTCCAGTAACTACGCACAGACGTCACCCTGACAGGGGAACACGGAAAAACAGTGCAGTCATTGTCATAATGTGGAAATTGAGAACTTAATTTGACGTCCAGAAGAGCATGATCATTGGCCTTCGGACTAAGGATGGAATCATTTCCAAAATGGCCAAGCTTGTAAACTGTTCGGGTACGCCATGGTTAAAATATATCGCGCATGCCAAAATGGCGCAAAACCAATGGCGAGGGAATTGTGGTGCATCACGGGCCATAGATGAGGTGTAAACGACGACGGCTGCTGAGATGTGTACGGGCGAGTAGACGTGCAACTGTTGAGTAACTGACTGCCCAGATGAACGAAGTGGTTATCAGTAGGGTCTCCCCAACGACCGATCAGCGAATTTGCTGCGTATGGGCCTCCGCAACAGGCGCCTGGTTCACGCACCCATGCTCACTGCTGTTCATCGGCGAAGACGTCTGGAATTTCCACCGCAACTGAATGTCCACTGAGTGGCGACGTGGCCGTTTTCAGATGAATCACGTTTACGATCCATTGGACGGAGGGCCGTTATCATGCAAGACTTGAAACGTCTGAAAAGAAACACCCTGCAGCCATGAGAGAGCATTATGGTGTGGCCCATGTTTTCGTGCACTTTCTGCGTGGTCTCGTCCTTCTGGAAGTCACAATGGATCAGCACAAGTATGCATCAATCCTTGAGGACCATCCACCCCTACATGCAGTTTTTTTTTCTCCTCGTCATGCTGGCATATACCAGCAGGACACTGCAGCATGTCACGAAGCTCGCAGTGCACGGGCGTGGTTCGAAGAGCAATAGGATGAGTTTCCCGTACTCCTCTGGTCACCAAACCTCTCGGATTTAAACCCAATCGAGAATCTGTGGGACCACTTCGATCGGGCTGTTCTCGCTGTGGATCCTCTACCGAAAATATTAGCGCATCTGGCTACGTCACTGGAGCCACCATGGTGCCACATCCCTGTCGGTGTCTTCTAGGACCTCAGTGAGTCTCCCTGCACGTCTTGCGCTGCAAAAGGTGGTTATTCGGTTTTTTTACAGGTGATCACATTAATGTGTAACAGTGTAAGAGAACGTGGGAAACCACTATGAGAGGGAAATATTGTTGCTCACGAAAGCAATTAGATTCGAATGCAAAGGGTTGCAAGTTAAGCAACTCCTAGCCAGTCAGCATCGGTGATTGGTGTGCAGTCAGCTCACAGAGCAAGTTGCATGTGCGCGTAATTACAGTGATTGCAGTAGCCATATGCAAAGTCTAATTGAAGAGGGCCGGCCACAGTGGCCGAGCGGTTCTAGGCGCTACAGTCTGGAACCGCGCGACCGCTACGGTCGCAGGTTCGAATCCTGCCTCGGACATGGATGTGTGTGATGTCCTTAGGTTAGTTAGGTTTAAGTAGTTCTAAGTTCTAGGGGACTGATGATCTTAGACGTTAAGTCCCATAGTGCTCAGAGCCATTTGAACCATTTTTTGAACCTAAAAACCATATCCAGGCTGGCCGGTTCGCTGGGCATCGTCGTTAATACGTCGGGCGGATTCGATCTGGGGCCAGCCCGCCTACCCGAGTCCAGGAAGCAGCGAATTAGCGCTATCGGTTAACCTGGCGGGTGTTGTCAGGGGTGTGAGGTGACACCTGAAATTTGGTATATTCGGGACTCTCTTGACATTAAGAATCACGAAATACAAAATTCACTAACGATTTCCGAAATGGAATGCCCCATGCGTCTAGCTCCTACTTCCATCCCGCGTTCAGTCTGTTAATTTCCGTCGTGCGGCCATAATCACGTCGGAAACTTTTTCACGCGAACCACCTGAGTACAAACGACAGCTCCGCCAATTCACTGCCCTATCAAACATTGTGCTCGCCATATCTATATGTGCATATCGCTATCCCAACTCCTGTATAAGATATAGCATTAGCTGCAAGCTAACAAGCGTCTAAGAACAGAGAAAAATAGAAGCTGAACAGTGCGGAGAAGAAAAGACAGTGAGACACGTAAGGAAAAAGAAACGGAGAAAGAAAAGAAACAGGTACAGACAGAGGCGGCGGCTAGTATTGCACGTTCGGCCATGTATTATTCACGCCAGAGCTGGGAGAGGGAGAGAACTCGGGATTAAGTAAACCGACGGGAGCTCGTTATCTGCGGCGCAGATAAGGCGTCCCGGCGGCCGGCGTCGGTTTTCGCCGCATCCCCTCCCGGGGCAGATAAAACCAGAGTAATGCCCGACGCGCACGGAAAGCGCTGCATAACAGGGGCGCGGGGTCAGCTGGCGCTGCTACGCACGTCTGAGCAGGGATGTCCCTAACCTGCACAAAGCAGCTGACGAGTTATCTTAAGGTTGACTAATACGCTGCCAAGCCAGGAATTAATATATTTCGAGTACAATCCCATTTAGCGTAACGAAACACAATACCTACATCTGTTGGACAAAGATATGTAACACCGGGAGGTGTTTGCCTGAACATAAATACAGATTAGCCAAGCCTGCAGGTGCGGTTGTTGTATCTGGCCACGAAAGGCACTTGTGCAATGTTATCAGTAGGTTGCAACTGTCAGTCTTGTTCAGAATAGTGTTCTGTGTGGTTGTGAATGCATTATGTCGGAGCTAAGTGAATTTGAACGTGATCAAACTGTGGGTGCTCTTATGGCGGTGGTTAGCGCAACCAAGGTTACTGTGTATGATGTTTCGAGAGGTACCATATTGAAGATTTATACCGCATGAAAGTAAAGCACGAGAAAATCATCCGCTAACACACAACGCGAAAGAACGTGAGTGTTGAGTGACAGTGACGAACGGTCGTTGAAAAGGATTGTGACGAAAAATAATAGGATGAGAGCTACAAATATCATTTCAGCAGCAAATGTATTAAAGCTTTGTAAGAAGTTGCTGCCATTTTTTAATGTACTCAAAAACTGGTCTGTCTTTACCATTGAATTTATTAGTTTTGTACTGCCTTACGCGTTTCGGTTTTGTTTCATTCTGTAAGGCTCTACAAGAGAAATACATGAAGGGCACAGTGAAAACACTGTGGTACAGTTACATAAAATGTACTTCGCACAAAGGAAGGAAGCAAGCACTCAGTGAAGAACATTGAAAAAATATTTGTAACGCACTACTTAAAAGAACGAAGAGAGGTAGAACTCACCAAAATATCTATAACATATTCTTAGGTAAAACTAAACTGAATTTGTCAAGCACGGATAGAAAGTTCATCACTGCAGAACTGAACGTCGCACTCTTAATCCTTGTCAGCACCAAAACGATACGAAAGGAGCTCCAGAAGGTAGGGCGAGCTGGAATTCCAAAACCACTCATCAGTGATGGAAATGTCCGTAAAAGGAAAACGTGGTGCCGAAGGCGGGAAACCTACACTATGGAGCAATGGAAGAAAGTCGTTTGGTCGAATGTGCCTTTCTACACACAGTTTCCAACTTCTGGCCGACTTTACATCACTTAAGACTGAAACATGGCGGGGTTCGGTGACGATTTGGGCAACCATATCCGGGATTTCTTGGCCTCCTTGGAACTCTGGATGGTCGCATTACTGCCAAGGATTATGTGATCAATTTGGCTGACGAGTTCCATCCCATGGTACACTGTTTATTCCCCATTGGTAATTCTGTGTTGCAAGATGGCTCAAATGGCTCTGAGCACTATGGGACCTAACACCTGAGATCATCAGTCCCCTAGAACTTAGAACTACTTAAACCTAACTAACCTAAGGACATCACACACAACCATGCCCGAGGCAGGATTCGAACCTGCGACCGTAGCAGTCACGTGGCTCCGGACTGGAGCGCCTAGAACCGCACGGCCACCGCGGTCGGCTGTGTTGCAAGACATGACCCCCGTTTACACAGCTCACATCGTACAGGACTGATTTGTGAGCATAAGGATGACCTGTCGTATCTTCCCTAGTCACCACAGTAATCAGATCTAAATATTATTGAGCCTTTGTGGTCTACTTTGGATGGAAGGGTGCTTGACCACTATCTACCTCCATCATCTTTACCTGAAATTGGCGCTATTTAGCAGGAAGAATGGAATAAGATTCACTTGAAAATTTTGCAGGATTATCCGTTCTGAGACGATTGGAAGCTGTTTTGAATGACAACTGTTTTCCTACACCATATGAAGCACGGTAATGTGTTATGTTTTTGCTGTTTCCATATTTTTGTTCACCAACCGTTTTCTTTTCGCTGTGTCCTCAGGAATATACGGCACACAGCGTTACGTAGAAGAGCACCGAGCTACATACTTAACTGAGGTAAGTTTCGTCTCCACTGATAGCGCAACTCAGCAAGGACTATTTTATGCATCTGACCAAGTGGACATCCACGCGCCAACACGAATATAGTCTTCTTGGATCCATCGTGGACTCGGGACAGCGAATGATCAAACAGCATTTAGAATAATAGCCGAACAACTGCTGCACTTCATTCGGTTCTTAAAAAATGGTTCAAATGGCTCTGAGCACTATGGGACTTAACATCTGTGGTCATCAGTCCCCTAGAACTTAGAACTACTTGAACCTAACTAACCTAAGGACATCACACACATCCATGCCCGAGGCAGGATTCGAACCTGCGACCGTAGCGGTCGCGCGGCTCCAGACTGAAGCGCCTAGAACCGCTCGGCAACCAGCGGCCGGCTTCGGTTCTTATTTATTTATCTTTAAGCTAGCGGTTTCAGCACTTCATTGATGCCATCCCCAGGCTCCTATTCACACTGAGAACGGATGTACCTAACAGCTTGGTGCAATACAGCAGGAGCTACCGAAATAAATTTGCATTTCGTTAATACTTTGGTGAAGTGACTTCCCCAACTGTTAGGCAACAACCCGTCACAAAATGGGATCAAGCCAGTTATCTTTTAAATCACGTGCATGGCTTGCCAACATAATAGTTTTAGTAACTGAACATTATAGTACTTATTTAATTGAACCACAAACCTTGTGAGTGGTGCTGACTAACCCGATTCATTAACCATCAGAAGGCTCCTAACCTTTCACCATAATTACCGAGAAAGTCACAAGTGAAAGAGATGTTTCAATGAAGGTAAAAGTAATTACATTTGTAATTAAGTCAAGTAATTCATGAAATAAGGTTCCAGGATGTTGCAGCCTGAGAGGTTTCCTCTGAAACTGTGACTGCTTTTGGCTGAGGGACAGTGTCAGCCACAGATAGCAAGTGTAATCTGTTTGTAAGACTAACCATTACGCCCCCTGGGAATTCTTCGCCGCCTGCCACGCCCAGAGGCCACCTCCCATTCGACCATGCGGGAGGGATCTCCTCAATGCGAGCAGTAACTGGGCTGGCCAACGACGGACTCGTGCGTTGTGCTGGCCGTGCGTTGAGTCCCCCAGGGACGTCCTATAACAGTGATGCCCATCCACAGGAGCCTCAAGCTGTGTAACCGAAGCCATCATACCCTGGAGCTGAGAGCGAAGTGTCATCAGTTCGACTCACATCCGCACACAGCAATCATCCTTACTGAAGGCTGGAGAAAACTACTCTACACTGACAAACAAAGGACTACCGACACACGCTACGAAACTCTACAGTTGACACTGACGAAAACGCAGGAAGTGTGTCTAGTAAATTAGACTACAAGCACAGATTCAAAAACTATACTATCAAAGCATAGGTGTGAGTCTAAGTAATTCGCTCCTGATTAGGAACTTGTAATATGTCACAAAATCGGTTAATTTTCCTATACAAACAAAAACTGGAAAACTACGCCTATTAAACGTTAAATTACTGCACAGAAATTCAAGAAACTAAACTACTAAAGCACTCAGAAGAAACTACGTAATTCGATCCAGTTAGGAACTCGTAAAATGTCACAAAATTGGTTACTTCCTGTTGCTGCTTGGGTCTTGGCTGGCTGCTACTGCCTGACTGACTAATGCCAACGAGCGGTCACTAGCTTTCAAGCTTTCAAAACGAACGAACAAGCGACTGTCGATACGCACTACAAAACTCTACTGTAGACACTGAGGAAAACGCAATAAGTGTGTCTAGTAAATTAGATGAACACCCAGAGATTTAGAATCTAAACCACCAAAGCACACAGATGCAACAATATAATTCGCTCCTGGTTAGGAATCTTAAAATGTTACAAAATCGGTTACTTCCCTGTTTCTGCTTGTGTCTCTGCCAGCTGATGCTACCTGACTGTCTTAGATGTTTAGATTGAACAGTGGGACTGAAAGAATGCGTCCCCGTCTTGTCCTCTTTTTAATCCCGAGCATTCGTTCTTGAGCTTCGACATATTGTATATTGCTAATCTTTTCCTGTAGAT
Organism: Schistocerca serialis cubense; assembly: GCF_023864345.2. Classification (NCBI taxonomy): domain Eukaryota; kingdom Metazoa; phylum Arthropoda; class Insecta; order Orthoptera; family Acrididae; genus Schistocerca; species Schistocerca serialis. The sequence goes on along the minus strand of NC_064642.1, from coordinate 470,255,184 downwards.
TATACTTGGTTTTCTGGAATTTCGAACATCTTTCACCATTTTAGATGGTAGAATACTTTTTGCAGGTCGACAAAGCCTATGAACGTGTTTTGATTTTTCTTAACTTCCCTTATCAACTGCAACGTCAGGATTTCTTCTCTGGTTTCTTTACATTTACTAAATCCAAACTACTACTGTTCAATCTATACATAGAAAAAGCAATAAAGGAAGTGAAAAAATGCTCAAGAGCGGGATTAAAATTCTGGACGAAAGGATATTAGTCATATGATTCGCTGATGACATTTTTTCCTTAGTGAAGGTGAAGAGGAATTAAAAAGGCTGTTGAATGGAACGAACAGTCTGAGTGCAGAATATGGATTTAAATTGTACCGCAGAAAGGCGAAAGTAGTGAGAAGTAACAGAAATGTCAATAGCGAAGAAATTAACATGAAAGAAGAGTGTTGAAAATAACGTGCAGTGATAAGGAATGAGGAGGTTTTCTGCAGAATCGGCGAAAAAAAGGATCATATGGAAAAGACCTACAAGAAGATCACAAAGGAGACGAAGTTAAGTTGTTCCGATGCCTTTAAAGCAAAACAACCATGTCGGACGAAGCAAGGAGGGCACAAAAAGCAGACTAGGACTGACAAAGATGGCATTTACGACCGAAAGAAGTTTACTAGTATCAAACATAGGCCTTAATTTGAGGAAGTAATTTGTTAGTATGTCCGTTTGGAGCACAGCATTGCGTGATGTTGAGTCATGGACTGTAGGACAAACGGAAAAGAAGAGATGAGCTGCTGCAGAAGAATGTTGAAAATAACGTGGGCTGATAAGGAATGAGAAGGTTTTCTGCAGAATCGGCGAAAAAAAGGATCATATGGAGAAGACCTACAAGAAGAATGAACAGGGAGATAGAAAATGTGTTACAACATTGGGGAATAAATTCAGTGGTACTAGGAATATGATGGTTTGCAGTGGGTACTTAATATATTTATTAAATATCTTTTATCCAAACAAATACCTCGTTAATGATGGGACAACTGTGATCGTCCACTGAGAAGTTTGAAATACAAATAAAGTTTTTCCGCGAATATAGATCCACACTTCTCGTTTTCCCTAGGAGCGAAAAAGGACGAAGAGGTGCTACTTAATACCAGTAAGAGCAGCAAATCATTACAGACGAGGAAATGTCGGGTGTACTATGTAGCATTTGATGGCAGATCTGACAGAAACAGTGTTGACGTTATGTTATTCGAAAGTTTGTAAGCCTCTGGTTGTGTTCTTTTCGTGGATTTCGACAGATTTTCTGATCACGGATCAGCGTCAAAAATGTGTGTGAAATCTTATGGGACTTAAATGCTAAGGTCATCAGTCCCTAAGCTTACACACTACTTAAATTATCCTAAGGACAAACACACACACACACACACACACACACACACACACACACACACACACACACACACACACACCCATGCCCGAGGGAGGACTCGAACCTCCGCCGGGACCAGCCGCACAGTCCATGACTGCAGCGCCTCAGACCGCTCGGCTACGGATCAGCGTCAGCAGTGGTTCCGTAGAACTAGAAGGAGCACTGCCAACTGCACCGTGCGGGCTTAGTGTTGCAGGAGTGCACGTGCCTAGTCTAGGAACTAGCAACTATCTGCCCGACGCGAACCGTGACTCACTCCCAGCAGCCAGCGGCGCAATCGGTCGCGTGAATCTGCCGAGAAAGGCGAGGCATTTTTTACGGGCCCGGATTCCGGCTGTGCGAACTGATAGCGGCCAGCGCAGACGGCGACGGCGCGCACTCAGCGAGCGCCGGGCTGGCGTGTCCTTTGAAGTGCCGGTGCCACTTCTTACGACACCGAGAAAAGCTAACCTGCAATTTGTTGCGCTCACGCGTGGACTGCCGTACTATTCTATTCTAACGTACAGCGACATAGTCATCAAAGCACTACAACAAACTGTCTTTTTTTGTAGTAGCGGGAAGGCTGCACGCGCAATACATACCCGGTGAGGCTATAGCTGCTACTTTCGTACTGCTTTTATGCCGCTTACACTCCAGGCTATTCCCGCAGTAAAAATTACGACTATACGGAGTGTAACAGATATTATTATTATACCCGTTTAAGTAACATCCATAGAACACAATTTATTCAATTGCCGACAGATAAAAACAATTTGGCCATTTCCAGTGCATTTTCCGTAGCCTGGTGAAGGTAATCTTCTGTGTAGGTGACTGGACGCAGTCGACACTGAATCATATGTTGAAAAGTCTATTCTTCCCCGCAGTCACTTTTAGGATACATTGAAGAAAACAAAACCGATTTTGCCAAGTTAAGCCATGAGATTCCCACTACGGACCTCAGCTTGTTCAAGGACATCCAGACTGCCCAATTCTCATTATGACCAGGGGGTAAACATTCTGAAAATCTTTTGCAGCCAGAGGGGTGGGACGTCTCAGCCCTCCATAGTTGCAGCCTGGCTTCTTCATCAGTGGTTGTCAGTTTCTACAATGTTCTGAGGAAACTTTTCCTTGGCCTTAGTCGTTGTAGGAAGGGTTGTTGTGCCTACGTGGAATGCTTTCTTTCCTGCTCCAGTTTCGTTCTTTCGCTGTTTGCTGATATTTCTCTTCGAACAAGAGTGGTGCAATTCCTGGAAGGTGACAGAGCCATTCAGCTGGGGTTGACTTCAAGCAGCCTGTTATAATTCTGCATATGTCGTTTAGGGCAATATCCATCTTTTCGGCATGTACTGACTTATACCAGACAGGACAGACATACTTTGCACCGGAGTAGCATAATGCCATTCCAGACGTTCTAATGGTTTCAGATTGGCTGCTCCACTGTGATCCAGCCAGTTTTCTCAGTAGGTTGTTCCTGGTGGAGACTTTTGACTTTAAACTCATGCAGTGGTTTTTGAACGTTAGAGATCGATCACCAACTGTCTTCTCCGAATGCAAAAGTAATTTCGTGAGGTAGATCTAATTAGGGGGAAACGATCATCACAATAAAATAAGGGAAATTATAGCTCGCTCAGAAAGCTGCAGGTATTCGTTTTTACCGCGCGTTGTTCGGGAGTGAAAAATAGAGAATTAGTGAGAATTATTGACAAGGTGGTTTGGTGAACCCTCTGCCAGACCCTTAAGAGTGATTTGCAGAGTTCCCATGCAGATGTACACGCAGAGGAAAACAGTCAAAACACTGATGTCTGTGCATATTAAGATACCACATATAAAAGTATCCGCACTTTTATCTGTTACCCTCTGTACAATATTTCTATGGCTTCATAAAAAGGCAACAACCTCAATAACTATGTACATACCCATCTTACCTCAGCATCAAAGTAGCATTAATTCGTAGGCAGTATCAGTCATTTAAGAGTTGAGCTTGACAAGAGGACCCACATGAGGATCCACCTGCATTTCACATATCGAGGTACAAACTGCTTAATGTTTAACACATTCATAAGTAATGTTTCAGTTACCTGGAGAGAATGTAACCCCCTACATTGCCTCAAATGTTAGTGTCAGTATAAGTGCGTCTGGTACAAGGGATACAGTTCCAACTACCACCTCGAAAAACTGAAGTTACGTAGACGTAATTAATATTTTGTTAGTTTGCAGGTACAGGTGGTGGGAAAAAATATGGAAAGACGAAAAACGCAACACAGTGTAGGAAACCTGTTGGCATTTCAAACAGATTCCAGCCGTCTCGGAATGGGTAAATACAGGTAGTGTACGTTTTTCAAGGGAATCTTATATCGGTCTTCCTGCAAAATAGTGGCAAGGCCCGCTGCCGATAATGGAGATGGGCAGCGATCACGCAGCCTTTTCTCCAAAGTAGACCAGCATCACAGTTGGGGAACTAAAGTTTTATTATTTGGTGGACTAGACCAGGCGAAATGATCACATAATCTTTGGCAGTAATGGGCCTTGCAGAGTAACCGTGAGGCCCATGGAATACCGCGATAAGGCTACCCAGATCATCACCGAACGCCGGCCATGTTCCACTCGTGCGAAATAAACTCGACCAGAACTTGGAAACAGTGTGAAACGAGACCAATCCGACCAAATGACATTCTTCCATTATTCCAAAGTAAAAGTTTTATGGCTTCGTCACCACGTTTCCCTGCTGCCTGCATTTGCCTCACTGACGAGTAGTTTTGGAATTGCAACTCGCCCAGTAGTTCCCTCCTTATGAAGCTCCCTCCGTGTTCTTGGGTGCTGACAGGATTCGTGAGTATAAGATTCAGTTCTGCAGAGACATTTGCAGCTGTGGTCCTCTTTTTTTAGTCACAATCCTGTTCAATGACCGTTTGTCACCACACACGCTTTAGTCTGCTTTGTGTATTTGCATTTGTATTATCGAATGACGCTTCTACGATTTCTCTTTATATGGTACAAAAACGTCGATCCAGTGCCTCTTGAAACAGCAAATATTTCGGCTTACTCGGTTACGTAAGCACCCACCACACAATCACCAATAATTTGTACAAGTTCGACTTGACTGAAATCCTACATAATGCACTAACAAGCACTTGCGACACTATTGAGACCTCGATTGACGCTTGCAATGAGTTGAGAACTTTGCGCAGCTACCACTCGTGTTCAGCTAGAACAGCACAACCTACAGGCTTACCTAGCATACATTGCTCACGGTGTTTCCATATTATTGTTGAGCCCGTGTAGGTGTCTGCACTGCTGATGCATGTTGGAATCCTACCGGTACACACTACTGTGGCCGAGCGGTTCTAGGCGCTACAGTGTGGAACCACGCGACCGCTACGGTCGCAGGTTCGAATCCTGCCTCGGGCATGGATATGTGTGATGTTCTTAGGTTAGTTAGGTTTAAGTAGTTTTTGAACACTACTGTAGCACGCCACTAGAGGAGCAATAAAAAATGTCTTAGTCCTTAGATACAGTGGAATACTGTCGAGTAATAGGATTTTCCGCATTTTAAGGTGAAAAATACCGGGACGATCCGTCTGGGTGGGTTTAAATGTATGGCAACAGTGTCCAATCATCGTGTGACTGAATGATTTGGTTGTGCAAAATCTTCCAATGTGGTTAGATGCAAGACGCCACTGGGGTTCAAGGTTTAGTCAATCTAACTTGCCACGGACGAGTGATGGGTATCCCTATTCAACGTTCAAGTCCTCCACTACGGTCCAGTGTATGTAAAGGAACTGTGCACCAGGACACGTAAAGAAACTGCTGGCCCTGACTCGTGGACCGTAGCTGTGTACCCCGACAAATGTTAAGAATTGGTAGTTGGTAATGGGTTTCGAAATGTGGTGCTACAGAAGACTGCTGAAGATTAGAGCCGTCGATCACGTAACTGGGAGGTACTCAACAGAATTCGGGAGACAAGAAATTTATGGCACAACTTGACAAAACAAGGGATCTGTTGATAGGACACTGTCTGAGACATCAAGGGATCGCCAAGAGACATGTGTGTGTTTGTGTGTGTGGGGGGGGGGGGGGGGGGGAGGGTAAAAATCGTAGTGGAGTGGGAGAACAAAAGATCAATACAGTACACAGATTCAGAAAGTTGTTGGTTGCAGTAGTTATTCAGAGATGAAGAGTTTCGCACAGGATACAGAGGATAGAGTACCATGGAGACCTGCATCAAACTAGTCGTCGGACGGTAGACCACAGCAACAATAAACAGTGATGGGGACTATCAACTACTGTAATGTAACAACTTACACAAATCACGTATCTTAATTGGGTGCAAATTCAAGTGATTGCTCGCAATAAATAAGAATAAAATACTAGCCACGAGAGAATGAGTGCACGTACACATATGAATTAGCTGACTAATGATGAAATTATATTGGTCGTGATGGGTGGATTGAAAAGTAAGTGAGTAAAGAGAAAGAGAACCCCAGAAAGTAAAATAATGGCCGAAAAACCATCATACAGTGATGACTGATTAATTAATTGGAAACTATGCGTCTCTTATCCTGTACGAACTTCATGTGCCATTTTTCTGCGAAACTTACATTAGTTGCGAGATACGAGGCATGGCTCGGTCGTAGGTGGAGACGGACGTTAGCTTGGCGGGGACCATCTATTCGCAAATCGACTTCTGCTCTCCCAAGTCCGGTCTTCGAATCTGCATCAACCTCAGGCGTTGACTACCTCTCTCCCGTCCTAGTACTGAAGTGTTCCCCTCACTATACCAAAAGTTGGGAAGAAGTGCCCTGATACTTTGCTCTCCTACGTTTCGCCGTGTGAGCCCACCAAAGCTTCCATTTTTGGCCAGTATCAGATAGCGCTTTTTTTCTCCAATCCGAAAGCTCCTAACAGATTTCCTCTAGAAGTTTCAGCGTCGCTTTTCCGAAGGTTGCGAGCGCCGACCTACCACAGCTCCTCAGTGCCACCCTATGGCACATCGCTGCTGCCAAAGATCGCGAGCGCTGACCTATCAAAACTTTCTTAACTTTGCCCCCTCAATGTTTACTCTTGAGGCGCCCGTGGCCCAGTGGCATGACACAAAAGACTCGCCTGTGGAGTCGCCCCGTGACTACTTCAGACAGTGAGATATAATCTTACAGGACACACCGTTTGCGTGGATGGGGTAGATGCTCTTGGGAGAACTTCGTATTCTTTTTCACCTCTGCTGCAAGGCCCGAGGGAGTTCACTGAATTTAGTACGGAAGCGTTTCCTTCTGCGGACGACTGCTAATCCTGTCCCTCTGCATAGGGAATGCGACAGGCCTGGCTGCCACCAGGGACTCGGACGGCCGATCTTTACCCCCTGCCCCCTTCATTCCTTCACGTGTACCCGGTCATTCGGCTTGCCAGATGAGGACTATACTTTCATTCCCCATTAATTACCAGAAGAATGAATTCAACATTCATTTTAGAATGAAAAGAAATCAGAAAAACTCTCTACAACGATCATCCACACCCTTGGATAATACTGCTCATTTGCATATGCATCGGAATTTAACGATGATTGGACCTACAATATGGAGAAATTAAATACACTGAGTGAAAAAGAATGAAACACAAGGCTGGCCACAGCCTGACACATTTCACAGAAGTCTGAATGTAGCAGACCGAAGTGTCAGATCATCTCTCTGTGCAGAACCGGGAATCGCAAGAGAAGCGCGAAGAGTAGTGTATCAAAATTGATCGAGGCAATAGTGGAAAAAGGGAAAGTCAGTTATGGGTAGGTTTTCAATATGTTGCACGATGTATTTAACATGAGAAAAGTCGCAGGCCACTGTGGCCGAGCGGTTCTAGACGCTTCAGCCCGGAACCGCGCTGCTGCTACGGTCTCAGGTTCGAGTCCTGCTTCGGGCATGGATGTGTGTGATGTCTTTAGGTTAGTTAGGTTTAAGTAGTTCTAAGTCTAGGGGACTGATGACCTCAGAAGTTAAGTCCCATGGTGTTTAGAGCCATTTGAAACATTTCTGAGAAAAGTCGTCATAAATAGTGTTCTGCAATTGCTCAAGTCCTTTCGAGAAACACGCCGAAACGAAGTGGCAATGTTGCAGCTGTGTCAGAGCGCCTAATCACTATGCACGACTCCTGGGTGGATCACTATGATCCCGAGACCAGATCAGGAAAGCAGGCAGTGGAAACACGTGGATTCATCGTTTACGAGAATGATGATAACCCAAGCATCATCAGGCAAGGTGATGCTGAGTGTCTTTTGGGACTGCTATGACTTGGTTGGTTGGTTGATTTTTGGGGGGAGGGGACGGAACAGCGAGGTCATCCGTCCCATCGGATTACAGAAGGATGGTGAAGGAAGTCGGCGATGCCCTTTCAAAGGAACCATCCCAGCATTTGCCTGAAGCAGTTTTAGGGAAACCACGGAAAACCCTAATCAGGATGGACGGACGCGGGTTTGCACCATCCATGGCGTGGCGCCAACAGATCATGCTCGTAATAGGCAAACCGTCAGAGGAACATATTCCCGAAATTTTCCGTCGCCCCGTAGCCTGAACAACCGAAATGCAGAGTTTCATAAACAATGTGTGTACCAAATCATTCATCTTTGGAAAGAATGTGTAGAATTGAAGAGTAAATACGTAAAGGATGACTAACATTTTCGTAGCTTGTTTCTTTGTAGGTGATAATTAAAGCTTTATGACGAACCCTTGCTGGCTACGTGTATGTGCAAGTCATCGACGACCGAGGAGCTTAGCACACACTCATGCCTTAAAAACTGAACCACACGACTGTGTAAGATCGATAATCTGTGTAAGACCTTATCTTCGCTCGACTCGCGACTATGTGTGTATCTTATTTGATGTCTTCTAACTAGCCAACTTAAGCCAAGTGGACGTGGTCGTCGAGGCAGTCGTGTGCTGGAGGAAGAGCGGACAGAGCCTCCGCTCGTGCGTTCGACGTGCTGCTTAGTCATATTACTCCCTGGTCTGGCCGAGCGGGAGGCTCTACTTGGGGCCTTGTTTCTGATGCGTTTCCTGCAGTCCACGCTTGGCTATTAACTTCGAGATGGTTCATAAGCAGGAAGTTAGCCCTAGTGCGTTAACACTGGCACACGAGACCGACGGATATGGAATCGTTATTCCAAGGTGGTCACAAAGGAAAATTATTTTGACGAGAATCTTACATTGAACATTGTCCATTTCAAAGGAGATTGGCATTGAACTTTCGCTTATTGCTGTCACCCATGGTGAACATTTTGTGTTTGTGTTCATCAGTGTCATTTATTATGAGTGACACCAAGTACTGTAATTCCTCTGGGTCGCGTCGCAAAGAATGAATATTGTCTTTCCTTTTTAGAATTCCGGACCCTTATCGGTAAAAACGAAACTCTTCTGTCTGTCTGTCTGACTGTTAAAACCCTTTTCCTCAGAACGGGGCAGAGGTATCAAGTTGAAATTTATGTCATATACTAAGGTTTACGATCCCTTGGTGTTGTAAAAAATTGAACGTTATAAATCAATGCAGTCAAGAGATACGGCCACTTACGTCACATTCTTTTACTCGCAAGTCACTCATCAAAACCTACAGGTTACTTCCCCTTGACCAACAATCATAAAATTTGGCAAGCAGCGGACTTTCACAGTAACAGAAAAGTAAAATATCCGAAAATTGTTAATTTGTAATTATATCACAAGATTTTTTTTTTGTCTTTTGTTATCCATCTGTTAATAACATTTTTCTTAGGTACGAGGATGAGTCAAAGGAAAACCTTACATTTCTAAGAACAAATCGAAATTTCGCGCCGTTATCCTGTAAGTTGGTAAGCGTGCTACAAACAGCGTGCAGAATGGCCTGTAGGTGGCAGCATAGTGCAGATGCACACATACCGTCACAGTATCAGTATAAGGATGGCCGCCCCACTTGCGTCTTTCACCAGGGAAGAACAGCGTTCTGTTATTCGGTTTTGGAGTAGTGAAAATGTGAAATCTATTGAAATTCATCGACGAATGAAGGTTCAATACGGTGATGCATATTTGTCACAGCAGCAAGTCTACGAATGGAGTAGGAAGTTCGCAAATGGTGTGACTTCAGTGGAAGATGCTCCTCGTCCAGGTCAGGCACAACCAGCTGTGACTCCACGGAACATCGCAGCCGTTGAAGCCATAGTGAAGAAAAACCGCCGAGTGATACTGAATGACATTGCAGCGTGTGTACAGATTAGTCGTGGGTCAGCACACCACATTGTGCATTATGTGCTTCAGTTTCACAAAGTGTCTGCAAGATGGGTGCCACAGCAGCTGACTCCTGAAATGAGAGAACGACGTGTTGATGCTTGTGAAGAACTTCTTCGGCGCTTGGAACGAGAATGTGATGGCTTCCTTGCAAGAATCGTTACTGGGGACGAAACCTGGGTTCACTTTCACCAACCGGAAACGAAGAGCGTGAGCAAGGAATGGCGCCATTCCTCATCACCAAAACCAAAGAAGTTTCGAACAGAACCATCAGCAGGGAAGGTTATGCAGACTCTCTTTTGAGACGAAAAAGCCGTCATTTTGGAGCATTACATGCCTAGAGGGACCACTGTCACCAGTGCATCATACACAGATGTCCTAAAAATCATCTGAGGCCTGCAATTAAATCAGAGTGACGTGGATTGCTGTCAGCAGGTGTCCTTTTGCAACATGACAATGCAAGGCCCCACACTGCCCGCACAACAGTTGCAACAATCACAGACCTGCATTTTGAGTGTCTTCCTCATCCATCATACTCACCATACCTTGCCCCAAGTGATTTCCATATGTTTGGACCACTCAAAGACGCAGTGGGAGGAAAGAAGTTCCGTTCTCATGAAGAGGTACGCCACGCGGTGCATGACTGGTTGCGCGGACCGCCAAAAGAATTTTTTTCTAAAGGAATTTATGCACTTTGTAAGCGCTTGAGGACTTGCATTGAGCGTGAGGGAGATTATGTTGAAAAGTGATACAGCTTTGTACCACTTCTGCACAATAAATTATATTTTAAAAAATATTTAAGGTTTTCGTTTGACTCGCCTTCTTATCACATACTGACGCCTACAGTGCTTTGTTGGTGTAAAATCTTAAGCATTTAAGTTAATGCAACCAAAAGATAAGCCCATTTACGTCACGTATTTTTATACTCGCAAATTTACCCGTCAAAACCTATAGCGCATTCCCCGTCTACCTATAATCATGAAATTTGGAAGATGCGACGTTTCACAGTACTAGTAAAGAAAAAGTTCGAAATTGTTGATTTGTAATTATATCACAAAATAACAATATTTCTTTCCTAATATGTTATCCGATTTCAAACTTAAAATAAAAACAATGTGGGAAGTCTTGGAATTCCTGTGATCGACGTCTTGCCAGTATCAATGTTCACAACAGGCAAAAATCGTCGAGATTCTCGACCCCCGTGATGAGTAAACTGTCCGTATACATAATTAAGTTTGTACGAAAACCTCAGAGCGTTTTCCTACTCGCACCTGGCAGGTTTTTTTGGCATTTTTATCTCAGCTGTGGAATCCTTTTTATATAAATATTGTTCGTTGTTCTTAAGCTATGTTGATTTTGGGAGTGCGAAAGTTGTATATAGTTAACAACACTCAACCATAGCCATATTTGTCTGTATTCTGCTTTAATTTTAAATGCTTATTGAATTTCCCGTTCTTTTAGTGGCTAGATTTGATTTGTCTTTAAAGTGACGTATTTAGTGTCTAAATGCTGTTTCAATTCTGTTGTCTTTTATTTGATATAGTACTCTATTACTTGTTCTCATATCCATTTATTATTACCGTTCCAAGTCGCCAGTCATCTAGTTATCTACATCTACATGGACACTCTGCAAATCACAGTTAAGTGTCTGGCAGAAGAATCTTCGAACCATCTCCACAATAATTCTCTCTTACTTCAATCTCGTACAGCGCGCGGAAAAAACGAACACCTATATCTTTCGGTGCGAGCTCTGATTTCCCCTATTTTATTATGATGATTGTTTCTCCCTACGTAGTTCGATGTCAACAAAATATTTCCGCATCAGAAGAGAATGCTGGTTACTGAAATTTCGTGAGGAGATTCCGCCATAATAAAAAACGCCTTTGTTTTAATGATGTCCACCCCAAATCCTGTATCATTCCAGCGCCAGTGAACCAGAAGTATTATTCATCTACTTTTTTGAAACAGGGGTGATTAATTAATACAGTTAAATAATTTTTTTAAATTGAGCAGTCAAATATGCTTCCTATCAAAAATATTTTTGAACAATTTACTGATTTGTCCATATGATAAATTACTCAGGAAGAGCTCGACTGTTTCCATAACAAATACGTAAGAAATAACATAAAATACTGTAATCTTTTCTTCTTTCTGAATTATAATACCGCAGTCAACTCCCATTTGACAAGAGAATTCCGAAATGTTCCACAGGAATTGATGATAATCCATTTCTGACCATAGAATGATTTTATTGAGGTCAGACGCCAGCCGAAGTTATGTTGGAGTTATAGTGAACGCGACTGTACACTTGTCACTAAAAAACATCGTCTTTTTGCGGCACGTGTGGGCAGATGTTTATGCTGGCGTTGCAAAGGAATGTCGGCAATGCTCAACTAAACTGTTCTTTGTGGGGCTGTTTTAGTGTCTGTTATAAATCTTAGTTTTACTATTTCGACGAGGCTTATTACGAGCCGGGGGTTAATAGCTGTGTATTTTACTCTCTTATCGAGTAAATGCGCTCTCAGAAAACGTAATCAACTGTTTATGGGTGTTGCAACCTCGTAAAAAGTAGTCACAAACACAAAAATTGAGCGCAGCTTACTACTTCGTTACGTCTAATAGCTTACAGGCACTACTCTGGCTATTATATACTGACAGCTACTGGGTGAAGTATGTTCACTTTCCATGCTTTGACAGAAACAGTGTACATTTCTCAACGTCTTACAAATTTGTCACAATTATTGGTGCAAGCGTGAGCTGTGAAGAGGTCAATTCGCGCAACCTTCAGCGCCTATCATAGCCGCATATTATCGAAAGATCCCTCACAAAACCCGAGAGATCCTTCACAAAATCCGGATCAGACCTGGTCATATGTACCAAAGTTAGTGTCGAATACTCGTGAAAGAAATAAGAGCAATCTGAGGATAGCAAAGCAATCGGAGAAATACTGAACTCCGTTCTCAAATGTTCCTTTAGAAAGGAAAATCAAGAAATGAGCCCTAGTTTAATTCTCGAACCGCTACAGAGATTAATGAAATAGATGCTAGTCTCAGTGGGTCTGGACACAGCAATGATCGATGGAGATTCCATACCGAATTTTCGGCTGAGTTAGTCTCTCTTATAGCCATGATATACTGTTTCAGCATGCCTCTGCGGAAAGAATAAATAAGACTTCGTCTCGACACTTCGCCAGAAGACGCTGAGAATGACACTGGTCGAAACGAAGAGCCATTTCGAGGAACTCACTCGACTGGAAACCCGAGCCTTTTCTACTAGTTATTTCGAGAAAATTCTCAAGGATCAGCTTCAAGCGATCCTCCTGTCATGTGACTAGGGCCTCCCGTCGGGTAGCCGATCGCCGGATGCAAGCCTTTCGATTTGACGCCACTTCGGCGACTTGCGCCTCGATGGGAGTGAAATGATGATGATTATGACAACACAACACCCAGTCCCTGAGCGGAGAAAATCTCCAACCCAGGAATCGAACCCGGGCTCTTAGGATTTACGTTCTGTCGCCCTGACCACTCAGCTACCGGGGGCGGACAATTTTAAGTGATGAAACTAGGAGTGTACTGCAAACCCTTCACGTATGGCTTCACGTATGGCTTCCGTGGCCAGGACAAGATTAGACTAACTGCAGCCCTCTCAAGGCGTTTTAGCAGATATTCTTACCACGCCCTATATATTACCAGAATTGCGGAAATGCCCTAATAACTCATTCAGTGGGAAACACTCTACCATGCACTTCACAGTGAGTTACAGAGTATGGATGTATACACGATGTCTGAAAAAAAAAACACTGACAAGCCTTAGGAAGTTTCCTTATACCAAATCAAGAAGAAAATTCCAAAAAACATGGACTCTAAAATGCTTATCTTAAGACCTATGAGCACATGTTCATCTTCAATACTATGAAATACATCTCTTCTGCTTCAAGCTCTTTGTTTCCATATTTTGGGAGGAGGTAGTGTGGACCAAAATCATAAAATGTTTAGTACACATGGGCTCTAAAATGCATACCTTAAAAGCTATGAGTAGAAGGGATGTGTTTCACGTTAGCGAAGATGAACAAGTGCTGATAGTTCTTATAGTATGCTTTTTAGCCCCAATGTTTACTGGACATATTTTTCTTGACATGGCCCACACCAGCTCCTCCCAAAATGTGGAAAGCAAATACCTTGCAGTGGAAGAGACCTGTTTTATAGTACTGAAGATGAACAAGTGCTCGTAGTTCTTAAGGTATGCATTTTACAGCTCATGTTTACCAGACACTGTTTCCTTGCTTGTTTTAGTGTAAGGAATCTGGCCATAAATCTTGTCAATGTTTTTCTGGGACACACTCTGTATAGGTGAGGGGTTCAGTTTCCGCTGAACAATTTTATTCCGTCGGCGAACTCCTGATTTCTTTCACTGTGACTCTAGCCCCTGTCATATCGACGGTGTAGTGTAGCTATAAGGTAACGAAGATACGTATCCGAGAATATACTTAAAGTACTTTGTGAAATACCGGTCCATTTTTATTGTTGTTATTACTTCCCATTCTCAAATCAGCTAATGTGAATGTTGCTATAACTGTTTCTAGGTGATCATGGCTGTGTCCATTTAGTCCATGTCAAAATTTAGCTGGTGTTTTCTAAGCAATGTCCTCGAAGTGGCATGACGTTAAACTTAAAAGTTTCTTCATTCGTTTCTGGGAACATTACGTCATACTTAAACGTAAGTGACTGCCAAGGGAACGTGCCACGGCTGACGTGACAATTTTCGTTTTATTTTCGTAGCTCCAAACACAACAGGTCCATGTCGAGTAAATATGTTTGCTTCATTAAGCATGAAAATTTTCTTTAAATGTAACGTAACAGAATAAAAGTGACCCAGCAATTAGCACTTTTTCTTTGAATTTTTTGGTGCCACCAGTCTGAAATTCGGGCACAAGTGGACCGATAAAGCTACTGGTTATTATAACCACTGCTCTATGCAAAATATAACTGAACACTTGTTTACGATTCATACGTGTCGTCCGTAAATACGTCACTTACTAATAACAAAGTTAGTTTATCAAGTGTTATAGGTATAAGATTCTGTTTCGATTACAGAAGGGAAGTGGTCCTCCTTTTGCAAGTCTTTTGTAAAAGATCGGAAATTTCAGTCGTCCCACGTGAGGGGAAGCGGACGCATATGAAAGCCACAGGGCAAATTCGCAAGACAACTTACATACATCGCTGACAACAGGTTATTGCTTAATCATTCAGTGAGCGTATCGTGAAGTTTTCGGGTATCGAACAACTCTTCTGAATTTTTGAGGAATCAGCTCGTTTTCTGCATACAACAGTTGTCCGAATATAATTTCGCTTTATTCGTACACTAAATTCGAAGCAGAAGTTAGTAGCACGTAGCCTGATACCGCGACTTTTTACATTCTAAAAAACTGATATGTTTTCAGACTCTTCCTTACAGAGTTAAACAGATGCTTTCAGTTTACTGGAGCTACAAGTGAATCGAGGACATGCCTAGCAGACAGATTCCAGTACGTCATCCTGAACGAGTGGACATTCTCAGAACTAAAAGCAGCGTCTGGCCTACCTCAAACAAGTGTTACGGGGTCGTTATCAACGGTCCGTAGCTAACTGTATTAATAGATAGCTCTCTGAAGCATACAGTGCAACTCTTTATAAAAAATGGTTCAGATGGCTCTGGGCACTATGGGACTTAAAATAGGAGGTCATCAGTCCTCTAGAACTTAGAACTACTTAAACCTAACCAACCTAAGGACATCACACACATCCATCTCCAAGGCAGGATTCGAACCTGCGAACGTAGCAGTCGCGCGTTTCCGGACTGAAGCGCCTAGAACCGCTCGGCCACAGCGGCCGGCTAACCCTTTATAGAGAGGTGGCGTTGGTGTAAGCACGCCGGCTAATTTGTATTTGTTGTAAAGGTTGGCGGCTGACAATCAGTATAAAAATGTGTTTTAAATATTAGAAACAATGTGAAAATGCATGCCTATATCATCGACGAAAAGTCGAAAAGAATCAAAAATTTGGATTATAAGGCCTGTAAATGCAAAGCCAAAAATGCATTGTTTTGAAGGATGCAAAAATTCGTTCTTATAAATTATAAATTATTCAGCATGGAGGCCGCATAGGCCTACGTTACACATGTGTGATCAATTCGTGTTATTCCCTGCGTGTGTGCATAATCCGATGGGAGTGGCTCCTCACGGATTTGTTTAGGCAGAGCGATATCGTCACTGGTGTGATCGGCCAACTCGAGTGACAGAAACAGGAAAAGTATCACACTAAGAACTTGTAGAACTTACCTTTCGAGAAAGGTTGAAGACGGTGTATTACATACATGGTCTGTAAAATTCACAACAGATTAAGAAAAATTTTGACCTTGTAATACAAGTACATACAGTTTTGATTCCTGTACATGAAACCATAGGCGTGGAAACTATGAAATAGTGAATTACAGTATGAGGTGTGATAATTCACATTTAACCATGCTGTATCAACGAGAAGACTAAACCGGGTCTATAATCCCTTCCAGATTATCCAACTGGGACTCCCCCGCCCCGGAACATTGGGTTGAAAGGAACAACAGCCCGTCTTGAACTGCTGAGTAGTAAATTAAACATGAAAGAAAGCACTAATGCTCACCCCATCAGCTACGATTATCACTGTGAAATGTGAACAATAAGATTCATTGTATGTCCACTTACATCAATTTCGCAGGCGAAGAAAAAGAAAAGTAGACCACGCAGCTACGAAGAGAAGAATGACAGTTTCGTATTGAAGAACTGAAGACACAACCACCTTGAATTTTGAGGAGGGACGAAATTCTCTGTTCTGCACGATACATGGAACACAGATCAGTCTTTGTTTTTATCAACTTCCATACCTGTAGAGACAAAACAGCAGTAACAACAAGTCCAAAAATCAGTGTGGTCAGCAAAAGAGACCACTGATTCAGTTGTTTAATGATGGCAAACATACGTAAATGTGGGGGCAACAATAATTTTCCATAAATTATTAAGAAAAACCAAAGCTAATTACGACTTCATGATGATGCAGAACACCCCAACACAAGTCCACTATAGAATCTCGCACTTTAATATAATAATTTCTGGGTGGAAAGTTGTTTATTAGATCTGTTAGCTAAATTTATATGGTTTGTTTAATTTTAAATCGTATTCGCTTTGGGTTATGTAGGTGAAATTTCTGTTACAGCCCCCGTGAATTTTAAAATAGCTGAAAGACATACGCCTCACAAATGTGCGTTAGTATCTTTGAATTTAAATCGTTCTGTCTGTAAGTAGGTAAGCTGCTACTAGTTATGAGTGCCTCAACTGAGAAAGAGGAAGAGTGATTGCGACAAGTGATTCGTATGCTAGAGAACAGGAGTACAAATTCCTGCCTAGATGTTTTGATTTAGGTTTTCCTAATTCAGTTAGGTCGAGTACTGATTCTTTTCACAGCCTCTAATGAACTCGACGTGGACGTGAGTTAAGACACTAACCTTCTTTCCCCTTCTTACCACAAAAGACGTAATTAATAATAACTTTGATACAGGCAACCTACGGAGTGAGGCAGTTGTTTCTAACAATGAAGCTCTATTTAGGCGCTTCAGATTACCAGCTGATGATGATAGATTTTGCATTAGGGCTGATTTGCGACTCAGAAGTCTTTCAAAAAGCCTAGTGATATGCAAGAATTGTTTGGCGTTCCACGCAAACCTTTTTTCACTAACGGATGATATCTGCATGAATACTTGCTCACAAAATTTGTGATAATCTGTTTACTCTAATGTGAAAATCAACAGAAGCTTTACGCGCAGAAAGCTACGGTGCACAAATGAAAATCAGATTCGTTTAACATTTTCTGCCTTTTACATTGTTATAATCAAAGCGTCAGGTATGTGTACGTGATGACGTATGGCAGTAACTGACTAGGTCAAGCAAGATGTGGTGAATGACAATGACTGAAGGCGAACGAGGTCGACCTTGTGAATGTCTCACATTCTATACTATTCCCCATGAATCTCGTTATGTAGATATAATTAGTCTTTATAGTGGTTGAAGTGGAGGAGGTAGCTAAGACTTGTGTGGTTAAAATATTGCGCCTAGTTCGCCCGTCCGGAAATTTTTCCAGCCAGAGTTTTGTGCACTCCAAAGAGTATCACTGTAGAGAAATGGACTCCAGTGAGCGTACTGCTATTCGCGGACGAGGTGAATGTGTATTGGCTCTCTGTGGAGAACAAGAAAGCCAGCAGGCTTTTGTAGGAAGCCTGAATGTGTTCTGAGGATGGACTAGGTAGACCTACACATTACATTCAGATATCTGTGTCTCGCCGTTCCCTCGTCACGTACTAGGTGCCTGTCCGTTATTATCTTATGTGTGAGAGAAAAGCGTGCAGAAATTTCAAGTGTAGGTCGAAGACTTTCATAACAGTGCCTTGACAGGTTCGACTAAGTGCTGGAAACACAGCGTCTATTCGGTGGTCAATGAAAAATCAGGACTGGTAGTTACCATCTGACACTGAATGAGCAGACACCACGAGGTTTCTCCTCCATTTAGAAATAGTGTTTCATAGTTAGGTCGAGGATGAATACATGCCGGGAATGTTCAAGTCATCTTTGCGTTGGTGTCACAAATACCATGACACGTTTTCCTTTTCTGCCAACGAGGAAAGGCAATACGAAGATAAAGCATATGGCTCTGAGCACTATGGGACTCAACCGCTGAGGTCATTAGTCCCCTAGAACTTAGAACTAGTTAAACCTAACTAACCTAAGGACATCACAAACATCCATGCCCGAGGCAGGATTCGAACCTGCGACCGTAGCGGTCTTGCGGTTCCAGACTGCAGCGCCTTCAACCGCACGGCAAGATAAAGCATATACTTGCCGCCTAGTTCTAACACGTTAGTTTAGATGCAGTTGTCGGTTACAGCAGAATTCAGCTTCCACCGTGAAAACAATTCCTAGAAATAGTAAGATTATTTTCCAAGAAATCCGTTATTCGCGTTTCCAACTTTTTTTTTTCGGTGCTGGCCCAATCCCTACTTGGAACTACATGGTGTGTCGTTCAGTTACTAATAGCCGGATGGGCAGATGAATTGATAGACATCGTGTCTGCCTTAGTCTCTGTCCAGTACGTTATTTTAAACGACAAATACTGTCAATGCGCTATGTTCTCAGGAACTCGAAAAAGGTGCAAAAAATACAGTGCCGCTACCGAAAAACTAGCACGTTATTGTTTGGAACATTATGTTCACCTCAAACGCAAGGCAATGATTCATACAGACCGCATTTCAATTGTGCGACGTGTATACTGTTGTGCGCGCAAGTAGTGGCTTCTTTCTAGATTACTTATCAGCACACGGTCATATCTACTGAACTCAATCATTCTTCCGATTGTAAACAGATATTGCGAATTGTTTGTTTCAATTTGTTGTCTAGATTTTTGAAAAGATGACGAATTCACTGTTAGAGTCATGAGGCCACAGGTGTTTTATCAGATAAGTCGATAAACTAGTTGGTTACGTATCGTTGATAACAGTCACCACATGTCACTTGGTTGGGTATTTTATATAACACAGCAATGAAGAACAGATCACGACGAGTACAAAATTAGCCTATACAAGCGAACTTTTATTATAGTTACCATTATGAGAAATTAAGAATCTGTATGCGATGTTGGGAGTCGCTTGAAAACACTTGACGAGCAGAATTAATTTGAGCCCACTCCATCTACACACTGCAAAAACCTAATTCCAGAAATCTGCTGATTCGTACGAGAGACTTGCGGTACGTACGTAGGAGTGGTAAACTATTCATAGTTTATTCGCGCCCAAATTCGGTTCTCGGTATGAAATGTCTGTGTGGTTGTGTGTGGAATGAGCTGGTGCTAGCCCAATAAGTCGATGCTGACGTCCAGGGAAAGCCGCAAACTACATTGCTTTAATGTGACGTTATCAGAGACAAAGCGTTTCTTGCACTACAGATCGCATCACGTGGGAAGTTTCAAGAGGTAACCTCGCTGTAGTTGCATACGAAAGCACGGTTGACTAATTAATTGTGACTGCAATGTTTCTAATAATAATTAATTTGGTAATTTGTGTAATATTAATTCTTTCGAATCTATGCAATAACGAAGGTGCTATTATGAATGTCATCATTTTTAAAGAAATAAAGATATAGACTACTTCACTGCATTCACTTGTACGTTTCACACATTCGCAGTCTTCTCTTACCTAAGACATCTTTCTGTCACAGCGATACGGATTTAGGTGGTTGGAGAAACGAAGTTCCCTTCATTGCAAACAAGTGCCATAATGATCTTCACAAACAGGAATATGTAAAATACACAAGGCAGTTCTTTATCTGGCGCGCGCGCACACACATACACACACACACATACACAGGCGCGCGCGCGTTCGCACGTAGCTGAACTGTTTTGTTTTGGGATTACATTCAGCAAAAAAACAGACGAAAAAAGTTGGTCCGATCCCCCAGTTCCCATCAAGGAGCCTGGGAAGTGGTTTCCCTCTTTACTAGGTGCGGTGATTGCAGAACTGACAATCGCGCCCCGACATTTGCAATTGGGAATGCTTTTACCCCACTCTCACTTTGGTGAGATTTGGCTGAAAGTGGCCGAGATTTGTACAGCGTTTTTTGAGTTAGGAATGAAATCTAAGAAAAGTAAAAATGAAATCTGACCCTAAATTACGTTCACTATATAACCATATTCAGATAATAAACAAATTGAGCAATCGAAAAATTAGTAACGGAAAGTATAGTCGCTCACGACAGCAAGAACACATTCAGTTACAGAGTAAATCCCTGTAATATGACTTATTCTTCCATCTTGATGGTAAAGTTAAGTCTTCTACAGTTGTTCACGGGCGAGAGAAAGTCCGAAAGAATTGCTTGCTTCGGGGAAGAGTCCAGTGCAGGTGGGTTCTGATACGGATAGATTACGAGCAATATGGTTAAGAGTCTTTGCTACTGTCCGTGATGGACGTCTAGAAACCAAAGTGATTTGTGATGACGCTTGTGTACTTCCCAGATCGACATAATCCTCCCATTTAGCACCAATGATTAATTAACAAAATTTTGTTGGATGTTGTCAGTTTACAACTAATATATTGGAATTAGCATCATTGTTTGTATCTCAAAGAATTGTGTCTTTACGAAACTGTAAACATTTCTGTGAAGAAAAATTTTAAAATATCTCTGTACTCAAAAATTAAGAAATCTTTCTTAAAAGTCTCATTATTTTTAAGTAATTTGAAAATTTACATCTTGGCAAGACAAATACGTAATTTTTTTTGTAATTGTTGATAGGTGAATAGTGTACCTACACTGAAGGCCAAATAAAAAAAATTACCACCAATAGGGCGGTGTGCAGTATTGTTGCCACGTTCTTGGGGCAGCCAAGAGCCAGAACTACGTGACGTTGACCGTGTGCGACCACTACGGGGCATCTCTTCTATGTTTTGTGTCTCACGACAGCAGTGAAGAATGTATCCAGGATTTGAACCAGAGGGGCGTAAATTCGTATTAATTTCAAGGGGTGAGGAAATTTATTACAAAATAAAACTCACACTCATTGAATAACTGTGTTTATTACTCACGAAACTAATGCTATCACTTCGTGATATGTACTTTGTGCCTACAATGCTCTCAACTGAAAGAATTCAAAATGGTTCAAATGGCTCTGAGCACTATGGGACTTAACATCTTAGGTCATCAGTCCCCTAGAACTTAGAACTATTAAAAACTTACTTACCTAAAGACATCACACACATCCATGCCCGAGGCAGGATTCGAACCTGCGACCGTAGCGGTCACGCGGTTCCAGACTGAAGCGCCTAGAACCGCTCGGCCACACCGGCTGGCAACTGAAAGAGTGAAATGGCTCTAAGCACTATGGGACTTAACATCTTAGGTCATCAGTCCCATAGACTTAGAACTACTTAAACCTAACTAAGCTAAGGACATCACACACATCCATGCCTGAGGCAGAGTTAGAACCTGCGACCGTAGCAGCAGCGTGGTTCTGGACTAAAGCACCTAGAACCACTCGGCCACTAAAAGAGTGAATTTTGTATGAGATCTGTAAGTTATTTTGCTGTCTGACAGGTAAAGTTCAGATGTTTTCTATATTTTTCTGTATTTCCAAATTGGCTGGAAAGTCTTAGAACTCAGAGCCATCTGGCATTTTCATTAGATAGAACAGTAGCACCCCTGGTCAAGGTGTAACCTCCCCCTCACTTATCGACCTTAATGACAGTGAAAAATGAAACCGCGTGTACCTAATGGGAATTTTGGAAAAGCAATCGTCACCGAAGTTAACCTGTCGGTAAAGAGGGAGGAAAGGGTTACATCTAAATGAAAGGAAAAATGCAAGTGAAACTGGTGGAAATTAATTTTGAAATAGGGATAAAGTTAATAAAGAAAGTAAATGTGCGGCCGTTACGTTAACAATCAACTAGCGGTAATTAGATATTTGAGATTTGGGGGAAATTACGGTCGCCAGTCCTATGGACAATTACTATAATAACTAAAAAAGAAAGGTTATTACACATATAATTAGCACTAGAAGCATGGCAACTGAAGGTTGACACGTGTAGTGTGAAAACTGAAAGTTTGTCAGAAGTAATAAATTTCGCTACACTTAATTTAGCAAAAGAATTAATGAAACCGGAAAATCGAAAGTTAATTTAGTGACTGAAGTTAATAGTGAGCTTTCTTTCTGAAGCACATCGAAATACAGTTAGTCTTGGAATACCTCAACAATCATTTCTAAAGCTACTTGAATCTACGCAATTTAGAAAGAAGAGACTTAACTTTGAACTTGAATTAAACGATTCTGAACAGTTAACAATAGTAAAATTTAGTACGTACCAAGCTGAGCTGCAGTCACAGGTAAGCTAAAATACGGTAACAAAACTCGCACTCTTAATTTGTGCTTGTGTAATCTAACTATTGTAGCCAGCTATGAATACTTAAATTGAACTTTGAAATTAAAGCAGTGAAATGGAATTATGCTGGTGTTTGAATTTCAACGACACTCGGGTTCATTTCGGAAAAGGAAGGGACCCTGCTTGGCAATGCAATTGGGACAATGAGCAACAAAGGTTCATGCTAAGTTGCTGTAATTTTGCGAGGCAAATGGAACAATTTGAAAAGCTGAGGTCTGCCATACAGTTCTGAAACTTTACGTGCTTTTAGTCTTCCTTGTTGGTTGATTGAAGGTTTGAAGCCGTCGATCGAAGAGGTGGCGACAGCATTACATGCTGCCAAACCCCGAAAGCGCGGCAACTCGCGGGAGCGTCACACAACACACCTGCTCCACTCGCTACTCCATCCAGACTCCCCCAGCTCTGCCCGCGCTCCACGCGGCAGAGTTAACACTACCAAAGATCCTACACACTTTGAGTCTTCACACGACCTATCGATGTAATCGTTCGATAGCAGTTTTCCCTAGGCAAGACCCAGCGTAAAAATACAAATAATATTTACGAAACAAACCAATTATACATCGACATAAATGCATAAATATATATATACAAATAGTAAAACAATTACAATATGTAAAGACACAGAAATGTCATATATTCAGGTAACAAAAATAAGGAAAACAAATTACAGTACAATAGATGGAAATAGGAGGATATGCATTTCCGGCGTTACAAAGGGATAGCATCTTTCATTAGTGATCAAAAAATTCTAAGTCCCGGATTTGAACCTCCGAAACCGCAAAAAATTTTGAACAAAAATCATCAGCTTCGGTGGCCGAAGATTTCCGGCACTGGCAAAAGATAGCGGAATAATTCACCATTCGGGTGTCCCGCAGGTGACTGCCAAGGGGGTGTGACCGTGAGAAACACATAGAATAACCAACGAAAGGTTAACGTTATACGAGTCGGGGCATGGAATTTTAGAAGACTGAATGTGGTAGGTAAGCCAGAAAATCTGAAAAAGGGAAATGCTAAGGCTCAATCTAGATATAGTGGGGGGTCAATGAAGTGAAATGGAAAGAAGACAAGGATTTCTGATCAGATGACTGTAGGACAATATCAACAGCAGAAGAAAATGGCATAACGGGAGTAGGATTCGTTAGGAACAGGAAGGTAGGGCAGAAAGTGAGTTTGAACAGTTCATTGATACGGTTGTTCTCATCAGAATCGACAGCATACCAACTACAGCAGCGGTAGTTTATATACACATGCCAATGTCGCAAGCTAGAGATGAGGAGATAGAGAAAGTATGTGAGGATATTGATCTGATAATTGACCTGACAATTCAGCATGTAAAGGGAGATGAAAATCTAATAGTCATGGGGGACTGGAGTGCGGTTGTAGGGAGATAAGTGGAAGAAAGGGTTACGGGAGAATATGGGCTTTGTACTAGGAAAGAGAGGCGAGAAAGACTAACTGAGTTCTGCAATAAATATCAGCCAGTAATAGCGAATACTCTGTTCAAGAATCACAAAAGGAGGAGGTGTGCTTGAAAAATCCCGGGAGATGCGGGAAGATTACATCACAGTCAGGCAGAGATTACGAAATCAAATACTGGATTGTGAGATGTACTCAGGAACAGATATAGACTCAGATCAAAATTTAGTAGTGATGAAGAGCAGGCTGAAGGTTAAGGGACTAGTTAGGAAGAATCAGTACGCAAAGAAGTGGGATACGGAAGTGCTAAGCAATGAAGAGATACTCTTGAAGTTCTCTGGGGCTACAGATCATTCGATAAGGAATAGTTCAGTGGGCAGTTCACTTGAAGAGGAACAGACACCTCCAAAAAGGGCAATCACAAAAGCTGGAAAGAAAATCTCAAATACAGAAAAAGGTAACTACGAAGGAACCATAGGTAGCGGAAGAAGTATTTGTTATTAATGATGAAAGAGGGCAGTACAAAAATGTTCATGGAAATACAGAAATACAAGTCGCCTAGGAATGAAATAAATATGAAGTTCAGGGAGATAAGGCGAAATGGCTGCATGAAAAACGCGAAGAAATCGAAAAACAGATGTGTGTCAGAATGACTGATTCAGAATATAGAACAGTGAAAACAACCTTCGGTAAAAGTAGAGACAATTGCGGTAACGTTTAGAGTGCAACGGGAATTCCACTGTTAAACACAGCTGAGAGAGCAGACAGGTGGATAGAGTACATAGAAGGCCTCTATGAGGGCGAAGACTTGTCTGATGTGTCTGAAAAGGAAACAAGAGTCGATATGGAAGAGATAGGTATCCAGTATAAGAATCAGAATTTAAAAGGGCTTTGGAAGACTTAAGATTAAACAAGGTAGATGGGATGGGTAAAATCATTGGGGGAAGTGGCAACAGAACGACTATTAACGTTCGTGTGTCGAATGTATAAGTCCGTAATACACATTCGGTGAAACATCATCCACACAATCTCGAAGACAGCGAGAGATGGCAAATGCGAGAATTATCGCACAGTTTAATAGCTGATGCATCAAAGTTTAGGACAGGGATAACATTCAGAAGAATGGAAAACTAAATTGAGGATCTGTTAGATGACGATCAGTTTGGCTTTAGGAAAAGTAAATGCACTTGATAGGCAGCCCTGACGTTAAAGCTGATAACGGAAGTAAGACTAAAGAAAAATCAAGACTCGTTCATAGGATTTGTCGACCTGGAAAAAGCGTTCAACAATGTAAAATGGTGCAAGATGTTCGAAATTCTGAGAAAAATTGGGGTAAGCTGTCGGGAAAGACGGGTAATATTCAACAGGTACAAGAGCCCTGCTGTTCATTCTATACATCGAAGAAGCAATGACAGAAATAAAGGAAAGGTTGGAGAGTAGAATAAAAATTCAAAGTGAAAAGATATCAATGATAAGATTCGCTGATGACATTGTTATCCTCAGTGAAGCTAAAGATGATCTGCAGGATCTGCTGAATGGGATGAACAGTCTAATGAGCACAGGATATGGATTTACAGTAAATCGAAGAAAGACGTGCAATGAGAAACTGCCGAAATGAGAACAGCGAGAGACCTAACGTTGGGACTGATTGTCACAAAGTACATGAAGTCAGGGAAGTCTTCTACCTAAGCAGCAAAATAACTCATGACGGTTGGAGCAAGTAGCACATCAAAAGCGGGCTAACACTGGCTAAAAGGCTTTTCTGGCCAAGAGACGTCTATTAGTATCGAACGTAAGCCTTAATTTGAGGAAGAAATTTCTGAGAATGTATGTTTGGAGCACATCATTGTATGGTAAAGGAACACAGACTGTGGTAAAACCGGAACAGGAGAGAATCGAAGCATTTGAGACGTGGTGCTACAGACGATTGTTGGAAATTAGGTGGACTGATAAGACAAGGAATGACAAGGTGCTGCGCAGAATCGGAGAGGAAAGAAATATACGGAAAACACTGACAAGAAGAAGGGGCGGGATGATAGGACATTTGTTAAGATATCAGGGAATAACTTCCATCGTACAAGAGCTGTAGAGGGTAAAAACTGTTGAGGAAGATAGCAATTTGAATACATCCAGGAAATAATTTAAGAAATTGGTTTCAAATGTTACTGTGAGAAGAAGAGGTTTGCACAGGAGATGAAAACTGATATTACAAAACAGGAGGGGCAGAGAGAGAGAGAGAGAGAGAGAGAGAGAGAGAGAGAGAGAAGAGAGAGAGAGAGAACAGTGGCGAACAGAGAAATAGTTCGGAGATTTCAAAACAAATGGCTCTTGGTGTACGAGCTACTACTCTGTACCCAATGCACCTGGCTTTCTTCAAACTGATACTGAAATGATCCGTCCGCCTGCTGTGTCTGATTCGGGAGGACCTTCGTAATTTTTTTAGGAGGGTTTGAAGGCCTGTAGGAAGGGGAGGGGCAGATGTCCTTCTCTACCCATCGATGGTAATAATTTGATAACTGTTGAATATCGAATGACGGCGTTGTGATATGCCCCTCTTTGGCGTGCAAGTTCCTCTGTTGAAAACTATTTTTGCCACAAAGTGGCAATACGTGCATGGTATAAACTTGTTGGTGGACTAGTGTACACGAGTCCACTGTTCTGTTCTCTCAGAATGCAGCTTAAGATATACTATTTCATCAAAAGTTTCCGGACGCCTATTAGTGGGAATTGATATGAAGTATGTTCACCCTTAAACTTTATGATTGCTTGAACTGTAATGGGGACGCTTTCAGTCTGGTATCTGAATGTTTAAGGAGGAACGAAAGACCATTCTTTCCTGAGAGCCGGTACCAGAGTAGGTAGTGATGTTGAAGCCGACGTTCTGACTCATCCCAAAGTTCTTCCATTGGGTTCAGATCGGCTCTCTAGGCAGGCTAGTTCATTTCAGCATTTCAGGAATGTGAATTTCCATGAACTATTTTCTCACTGATGGTGCTTTATGGCAGCGTGCATTCTCATGCTGACAAAAACAATCATCGTCCCCGAGTAGTTTGTCTCTTGTACGCCAAACACAACGCTGTAAAATATGTCCGGGATGCAGTCTGATACTTTGAGCAGCACAGACGGCGACGCGTACTAACTCCGCAGGACAACGGCCTCATGACAACGTTGGTGCTGACGTGCAGGCTCTGCTGCCACCACTGTTACTACGAGCTGCACCCTGGTCAGCACATAACAGGTGGCCGCTTTCGGCTTGTTCTCCTATCAACGCTGGCTGCCTGAACGTCGATAAATTAACTCTTATATTTTGTGGATAGTAAATGCTTAATATTGTAATACTGTCTCAGTAACATCTTAGGGCCTCGGACGGGAATCTATCCTCCAAATCAGTGTACTCACATACCATTAGCGGTCAACTGTCGATGTCATGACCTCAATCAGACCTCGAACCATACTATGCCACAGTAGTGTCCCGCCATCAAGGCGCTACAGAAGGGTTGAAATGTCACAGATAGATTTGTTACTTAGATGACATCCAATGAGTTGGATCGGATCCAGTAACTAGCTGGAGGTAGTTTAAAATAAACAAAGTGGAACTGGTCAGATCTAATGGAAAACAATGAATTAACTTATTCCAGAGGAAACTTAAGGAGTTCTGGTTTTGTTTGTACCCTTCCCATTTTGGACTTTATATTCCTGTTTTGGTGATTTGGAGATTTTGGGCCGAAGTATGAAGGAACCATCTGGAGGAATGCTTGACTGTTAGCTGTGTACGTATTCCAGGCCACTGGTCGAATCTCAGTACATTCGTGAGACTAGACCTAGTTACTGGTAATAATTATCAAGTTTGGAGTAGTGATGTTTAATTCGTGGGTCAGAGGTAAATAGGCGACTTTAAATGAAATGAAATGATAATACAACTGCAGCTGTGCAGGGAATTCGTGTGGCTGCGCCGATAAACATTTCTGATCGAGTCAGTGGAACTGTCTTCTTCATTTCCGTCTGTGTTTTCCGTATTAGGCCAACAGCGATCTGTTAGGCTTCCCCGCTCTTTCTCTGTCTCCCGCGACCTCCTTTCTCTTTTGGTTTAAAGTTCCTTACGTGCCGTGATAGTTTCTCTGGATCCATCCTTTGTAGATGTTAGGTTACTTTTACACCTTATATCGGCTATCAGAAGTCTTCATAAAGAAGTATCATTAATTCATTAAGAAACGAGCCGAAGTGTGGAAATGAAAACCGCTGATGGAACTGTATTGCACTGAAAAGGTGTTTGAATGTTGTGCAGGTGTGGTTAAATTTAGTGGAGCTAAACTTCTTACTGTTGTTATTTATAGATCCCCAGACTCCGATTTCACTACATTTTTGCTAAAGCTAGAGGAGGTTCTTGGTTCACTTTATAGGAAATACAAAAAGTTAGTTATATGTGGTGACTTCAATATTAATTGTATAAGTGATTGTGCAAGGAAAAGGATGCTAGTAGACCTCCTTAATTCATATAATCTTATGCAAACCGTATTCTTTCCAACAAGAGTGCAAGGGAACAGTAGAACAACCATAGACAATATTTTTGTTCATTCGTCATTATTAGAAGGGCATTCTGTTAGCAAAAAGGTGAATGGCCTTTCAGATCATGATGCACAAATTTTAAGTCTAAAAGATTTGTGTGCTGCAACACATGTTAAATATAGTTACCAACTTTTTAGGAAAGCTGATCCAGTTGCTGTACAGACTTTTGTAAACCTTATCAAGGAACAAGAGTGGCGAGATGTTTAAAGTGCTGATACGGTAGACGATGAATATAACGCTTTCCTCAAGACTTTTCTCGTGCTCTTTGAAAGTTGCTTTCCGTTAGAACGTTCAAAACAGGGTACTAGCACAAACAGGCAGCCTGGGTGGCTGACTAAAGGGATAAGAATATCTTGTAGAACAAAGTGGCAATTATATCAAAACGTTAGAAACAGTCAAAATCTAAATGCAGCAGCCCATTACAAACAGTATTGTAAGGTGCTTAAAAAAGTTATTAGGAAGGCAAAAAGTATGTGGTATGCAGATAGAATAGCTAAGTCTCAGGATAAAATTAAAACCATATGGTCAGTCGTAAAGGAAGTGGCTGGTCTGCAGAGACCGGTCGAGAATATAGAATCAGTGCGTAGTGGGGATGTCCGTGTTACTGATAAGTCGCAAATATGTACAGTACTTAATAATCACTTTCTGAATATAGCAGGTGAACTAAATAGAAACCTAGTCCCAACAGGGAATCATATAGCGCTCTTAGAAAAAAGTGTTCCGAGACTGTTACCTGAAATGCTCTCCCATGATACTGACAAGAGGGAGATTGAGTTAATAATTAAATCACTAAAGACCAAGAACTCTCATGGATATGACGGGGTATCTAGCAGAATACTGAAGTATTGTTCCACGTATGTTAGCTCAGTACTTAGCCATATCTGTAACTTTTCCTTTAGGAGTGGTCGGTTTCCTGACCGATTAAAGTACTCGGTAGTGAAGCCACTTTATAAAAAGGGAGACAGGGATAATGTTGACAATTATAGACCTATTTCTATGCCATCGGTGTTTGCTAAAGTTATCGAGAGGGTTGTATATACAAGGTTACTGCAGCATTTAAATTCACATAATTTGCTGTCAAATGTACAGTTTGGTTTTAGAAATGGCTTAACAACTGAAAATGCTATAGTCTCTTTTCTCTGTGAGGTTTTGGACGGATTAAATAAAAGGTTGCGAAGTTTGCAGAAGTTTGACCATTATGGAGTAAGGGGAGTAGCTTACAATTGGTTTGCCTCTACTTTAAGAACAGAAAGCAGAAGGTAATCCTCCGCAATATTGAGAGTGGTAATGATGTTCAGTCCCAATGGGGCACTGTTAAATGGGGCGTTCCCCAAGGGTCGGTGCTGGGGCCACTGCTGTTTCTTATTTATGTAAATGATATGCCTTCTAGTATTACAGGTGATTCAAAAATATTTCTGTTTGCTGATGACACCACCTTGGTAGTGAATGATCTTGTGTGTAATATTGAAACATTATCAAATAATGTAGTTCATGATATAAGTTCGTGGCTTGTGGAAAATAATTTGATGCTAAATCACAGTAAGACTCAGTTTTTACAGTTTCTAACCCACAATTCAACAAGAACTGACAGTTTAATCAGACAGAATGGGCATGTTATAAGCGAGACGGAACAGCTCAAGTTCCTAGGCGTACGGATAGATAGTAAGCTGTTGTGGAAAACCCATGTTCAGGATCTTGTTCAGAAACTAAATGCCGCTTTATTTACCATTAGAACAGTATCTGAAATAAGTGACATTTCAACACGAAAAGTAGTATACTTCGCATATTTTCATACGCTTATGTCATATGGTATTATTTTTTGGGGTAATTCTTCTGATTCAAAAAGGGTATTTTTGGCTCAAAAACGAGCTGTTAGAGCTATGTATGGTGTAAGTTCGAAAACCTCTTGTCGACCCCTATTCAATAGTCTGGGAATTTTGACATTGCCCTCACAGTATGTATTTTCTTTAATGTCGTTTGTTGTTAGCAATATTAGCTTATTCCCAAGAGTTAGCAGCTTTCACTCAGTTAATACTAGGAAGAAATCAAATCTGCATGTGGAATGCACTTCCCTGACTCTTGTGCAGAAAGGAGTGCACTATTCTGCTGCATCCATTTTCAATAAGCTACCACAAGAACTCAAAAATCTTAGCAGTAGCCCAAACACTTTTAAGTCTAAACTGAAGAGTTTCCTCATGGCTCACTCCTTCTATTCTGTCGAGGAGCTCCTGGAAGAGCTAAAAAATTAAGCAAATTCCAGTGCTACATTCTTGATTTTCTTTATTAAACTAAAGACTTGTCGCCTGAATATGTTTCTTATATTTCATTTTATCTGTTTCTACAATCGTGTTATAATTTCATGTATTGACTCGTTCCATGACCATGGAGACTTCTCCTAAATGTGGTCCCACGGCACAATAAATAAATAAAAAAAAATAAAATAAAATAAACAGTGGAAGACGGTGTGGTCCCTGTAAGAGCTCTGAGGCTCAAAAACTCGCCACTGGAGGGACAGGGGCGCACACCTGGATGACGAGAGAGTCGGCATGAGCCCGCGTAGACCGTCCACTGGACCAGTCGTGCTGTAAGCGGTGAAATGGAGGGTTCAAAACAAGATGAAAGGGTGCAGTGCGTTTCCTTACAGCGGAAGGAGTGCGGGAAATGGAAATTCAACAAAGAATGGCACAAGCGAACGGAGGACAACGCATGTCCATTGCAAGGGTCAAAGTGTGGTACAAGAGATTCAAGGAAGAACGGATGTCGCTGGCCGCCACGCTAGAACGCCACGTCGCATTATCGATACCATTGTGCAGCAGGTGGGTGCCTTCATTATTGAAGAGCGGAGAGTTACGGTGGCAGCATTACCCCAGAGGTCGGACTGAGAGTCGGAATGGCAGCTGACATTCAGTAGTCTCCGCACACATGTGTCGTTCTTCGAAGCATTTCTGTTCCCCGCCCTCTTGCCGCTATAAATAAACGTACTACATTAATTTTCTCTTCTTTTGAAGCCCCCATGTTTCTGTTTTCATGAATGAGTGCTGTGATTGGTCAGCGCCTGCTGACACTGTCGTTGCGTGGGCGTGCGCCCATGTCTCTCTAGCGGCGAGTTTGAGTGTTATGGGGCAACACGTTATTTCGTAGGCAGTAGCATTCGTTTTAGAGCGTCCGGCTTGTATTTGTTTTAACGCACTTTATAGGAAGAATTTATACAGAACAGATACAAAACGAAAAAAAGTTAAGGCTTGAGAGAAGGCCTGTAGTCTGTCCGCTACGCTGATCAATAGCAGTGGAACAGTAGTTCAGGTAATTTTTCTCGAACGCTGCACATTACAAAGAGTTCTAGCACTGTATATGTGATGTCTGTTCTTCTGCATATGTCCGAACGAACAAACAGCACATATATCGGGTGGTCCATTGATAGTGACCGGGCCAAATATCTCACGAAATAAGCATCAAATGAAAAACTACAAAGAACGAAACTCCTCTAACTTGAAGGGGGAAACCAGATGGCGATATGGTTGGCCCGATAGATGGTGCTGCCATAGGTCAAACGGATATCAACTGCGTTTTTTGAAATAGGAACCCACATTTTTTATTACACATTCGTGTAGTACGTAAAGAAATATGAATGTTTTAGTTGGACCACTTTTTTCGCTTTGAGATAGATGGCGCTTTAATAGTCACAAACGTATAGGTACATGGTATCACGTAACATTCCGCCAGTGCGGACGGTATTTGCTTCGTGATACATTACCCGTGTTAAAATGGACCGTTTACCTATTGCGGAAAAGGTCGATATCGTGTTGATGTATGGCTATTGTGATCAAAATGCCCAACGGGCGTGTGCTATGTATGCTGCTCGGTATCCTGGACGACATCATCCAAGTGTCCGGACAGTTCGCCGGACAGTTAGGTTATTTAAGGAAACAGGAAGTGTTCAGCCACATGTGAAACGTCAACCACGACCTGCAACAAATGATGATGCCCAAGTAGGTGTTTTAGCTGCTGTCGCGGCTAATCCGCACATCAATAGCAGACAAATTGCGTGAGAATCGGGAATCTCAAAAAGTCTGTGTTGAGAATGCTATATCAGCTTGGATTGCACCCTTACCATATTTATATGCACCAGGAATTGCATGGCGACGACTTCGAACGTCGTGTATTGTTCTGCCACTGGGCACAAGAGAAATTACGGGACGATGACAGATGTTTTGCACGCATTATATTTAGCGACGAAGCGTCATTCATCAACAGCGGTAACGTAAACAAACATAATATGCACTATTGGCCAACGGAAAATCCACGATGGCTGCGACAAGTGGAACCTCAGCGA
This sequence comes from Schistocerca serialis cubense, assembly GCF_023864345.2. Taxonomy (NCBI): domain Eukaryota; kingdom Metazoa; phylum Arthropoda; class Insecta; order Orthoptera; family Acrididae; genus Schistocerca; species Schistocerca serialis. Next base: position 470,222,258 of record NC_064642.1, on the reverse strand, counting down.
CCTTGGGTTAATGTATGGTGCGGCGTTATGGGAGAAAGGATAAGTAGCCCCCATTTTAACGATGGCAGTCTAAATGGTGCAATGTGTGCTGATTTCCTACATAATGTTCTACCGATTAATACAAGATGTTTCACTGCATGACAGAATGCCGATGTACTTCAAACATGATGGATGTCCGGCACATAGCTCGCGTGCGGTTGAAACGATTTTGAATAGCATATTTCATGACAGGTGGATTGGTCGTCGAAGCCCGCACGTTCACCGGATCTGACGTCCCCGGATTTATTTCTGTGGGGAAAGTTGAAGGATATTTGCTATTGTGATCCACCGACAACGCATGACAACATGCGTCAACGCATTGTCAATGCATGTGCGATCATTACGGAAGGCGAACTACTCGCTGTGGAGAGGAATGTCGTTACACGTATTGTCAAATGCATTGAGGTTGACGGGCATGATTTTGAGCATTTATTGCATTAATGTGGTATTTACAGGTAATCACGCTGTAACAGCATGGGTTCTCAGAAATTATAAGTTCACAAAGGTACATGTATCACATTGGAACAACCGAAATAAAATATTTAAACGTACCTACGTTCTGTATTTTAATTTAAAAACCTACCTGTTACCAACTGTTCGTCTAAAATTGTGAGCCATATGATTGTGACTATAACAGCGCCATCTATCTCAAAGCGAAAAAAGTAGTCCAACTAAAACATTCATATTTCTTTACGTACTACACGAATACATATTAAAAAATGGGGGTTCCTATTTTTAAAAAACGCAGTTGATATCCGTTTGACGTATGGCAGCGCCATTAGCGAGCCAACCATAGCGCCATCTGGTTTCCCCCTTCAAGCTAGACGAGTTTCGTTCTTTGTAGTTTTTTCTTTTGACCCTTATTTCGTAAGATATTTGGCCCGGTCACGATCAATGGACCACCCTGTATAATGAAGGCGAGGACGGCCAGCGATCACTTCACTGCAGATGCGCAGAATACTCGAACTCTTACGCGAAATATCGCGACTAATGAAGATAATGGGCAAGGGACACTGCATCAGTAATGTGTGGATAAGTTGAAAATGTTGGCCTGACGAGAGGCGTGCTAGGGAAGTACGCGCAGTTGCGGTGACCACTGCGTCCAGATAGCGCATGGTCAGCGTATCTGCCAAGTAAGCAGGAGACCCAGGTTCGAATTCCCGTACAGCAGAAGTTTTCAACTTTCCCCATTGATTTAAATCAATGCCCACTGGGAGCTACCGCCATGAATGCCTTTGCGTCTGCCAGCCGTTGTGGCCGATCGGATCTAGGCGCTTCAGTCGGGAACCACGTAGCTGCTACGGTCGCAGGTTCGAATCCTGCCTCGGGCATGGATGTGTGTGAAGTCCTTAGGTTAGTTAGGTTTACGTAGTTCTAAGTCTAGGGGACTGATGACCTCAGATGCTAAGTCCCATAAGGCTTAGGGACATTTGAACCATTTTGAACCCTTGTGTCTTAGTACACGTTTTCTTGCATCGGACGTGAGTGGGGCTTCGCACGGCACCACGGAAGCTCCGACAACGGACGGAAAATTACTCCATTACACAGGTGTTTCCTGGCGTTAAGAGAGTACTGAGAAAGATTTTTGGAATCCACAAACCCCATCCTGTGCAAGTCATCAGGATCAGGGTAGCATAAAAACTTTTTTTTAACGTTTTACCACCAGATGTTACCAGCGTGGGTGTATTTGTCGTCACTTCGCTATGCCTCTGCCTCGGGATTACCCGAGGTCAGTCAGGCTTGCCGTTGGTGTTGGCGAAAGACGTCTCTCTCTCTCTCTCTCTCTCTCTCTCTCTCTCTCTCTCTCTCACACACACACACACAAACAGAAGTGCTCTGTCAGGCCGCCACTCGGAGAGACTGCGCGGCGGAGAAAGAAATTTACAGCCGGCAGTGTCGCGGGGCACGGAAGGCGGCGGCAGCGTCACGCCATGCCCCCATTAAAAGAGATTAGTTCGCCCTCTCCCTGCACGGAGGCACGCGCCGCTGCGAAAACGGCGCGCCGGCACGCCCCGGCCCGCTGCTCAGAGCTCGCCGCACGCCGCAAGTCGCTTCCCGTGCGTCCACCCGCCCGCAAAACAAAAGGTGTCCGCTAATTTATGGGGCTATGCGGAATATTCCGGCCGGCCGCCAGATTAGTTTCGCGTTTCCACGCCTTCGGGGCCGGAGCACGCCCGCGCACGTACAAGCTAAAGAAGAGAATGTTTTTAAAAAAGTGGAGAAGGCGAGGGAATGTAGGAAGTTGAAAGTCTTTGCAGTGCTGCGTTTCGCTTCCGCACCTACTCCCCCCTCCCCCCACCCTCACCCCTCCCAGTCTTCTGCAGCGCAAATGTGACAGCACGACAGGGATATTTGTAGTGAACCGCAGAAACCTGCAGGAGGGGTAAAACGCCTAGGTCAGTTCGCAAGCAGCAGACTGTATGCTAATGAAGAAAGCGGGGCAATTCGAAGACAATATATACAGGGTGATCGAAAAGTCAGTATAAATTTGAAAACTGAATAAATCACGGAATAATGTAGATAGAGAGGTACAAATTGACACACTTGCTTGGAATGACATGGGGTTTTATTAGAAACAAAAAAATACGAAAGTTAAAAAAATGTTCGACAGATGGCGCTTCATCTGATCAGAATAACAATAATTAGTATAACAAAGTAAGACAAAGCAAAGATGATGTTCTTCACAGGAAATGCTCAATATGTCCACCATCCCTCCTCAACAATAGCTGTAGTCGAGGAATAATGTTTTGAACAGCACTGTAAAGCATGTCCAGAGTTATGGTGAGGCATTGGCGTCGGATGTTGTCTTTCAGCATCCCTAGAGATGTCGGTCGATCACGATACACTTGCGACTTCAGGTAACCCCAAAGCCAATAATCGCACGGACTGAGGTCTGGGGACCTGGGAGGGCAAGCATGACGAAAGTGGCGGCTGAGCACACGATCACCACCAAACGACGCGCGCAAGAGATCTTTCACGCATCTAGCAATATGAAGTGGAGCGCCATCCTGCATAAACATCGTACGTTCCAGCACATGTTTATCAGCCAGTCAGGGGAAGATGCGATTCTGTAACATATCGGCGTACCTCTCACCCGTCACGGTAGTAGTTTTGCTGTCCAGCGCCATCTGTCGGACATTTTGTGAACTTTTTTTTGTTCTAATAAAAGCCCATGTCATTCCAAACATGTGTGTCAATTTTTACCTCTCTATCTACATTATTCCGTGGTTTATTAAGTTTTCAAATTTATACTGACTTTTTGATCACCCGGTATTTTTAGAGAAATAGTTACGTTAGCACCCTGATGCGGACTGAGATACCGCTGTGATGTCTAGCTTTTTTTTAAAAGTTATATGAATTAGGATTCCACCTTGTTTTTGGGAAACGTAAGCCTTCCCTTTTCTCTTGACAATTTTAGATCGTTCCGCTTGCAAAATTCAGACAGACTGAATAGTTTACATGTCGGTATTTCTTCTATATACCGGATGCTTATAATTAAAGTGTAGCTACCCATGAAGGTCCAGTGTGACAGCGAAACTTCTAAATACGCTAAAGCGTCAATGCCGAATCGATTTATTCTTTCAAGAAATTAGTTCCAGTTTTGGCCACAAGGTGCAAAACTGGCGCTGTACTTTGTCGACTTCTCCGGTGCCCATGTTGAAAAAATTGTACAAGTGCTGGTTAATAATAAAATCAACATTATGCCTTTTTCACTTGTTTTACCTTTCCTGCTCACATTCCAAAAAATGGTTCAAATGGCTCTGCGCACTATGGGACTTAACATCTGAGGTCATCACTCCCCTAGACTTAGAACTACTTAAACCTAACTAACTTAAGCACATCACACACATCCATGCCCGAGGCAGGATTCGAACCTCTACATGTGGAAACATTTCTATACGTCTGTCTTTCGTTCACCGCACCAGATTTGCAACCGGTGGCCAAAACTGGAACCAATTTTTTTCCAGCGTCACTGCATTAGAATATCTTCTAAGATTCGCTGCCATACGACCATTACAGCCCGCACTGGACCTTTGAGAGGAGCTGCACTTCACTACCCGATAGATTCGTTTCAAATTGGACCACAATTTGCTCCAAAGATGATTCAGTTAATGTTAACACACTCTCCGACCGGTGGCTGCACCCAGTCAACCCAACCGTAGTATGTCCAACCACGAATGCCACACATCTACATGTTTACCTTAGCTGTATTAAACTCTAAATGTACCTTAATACAGAATACAGCTGAAGTAGTTCTTAACACTAGGACTCTAAATCCTCGTAAAATTTACACGAAATTCCCTGTTGTACACTACTGGCCATTAAAATTGCTACACCAGGACGATGAGGTGCTACAGACGCGAAATTTAACCGACCGGAAGAAGATGCTGTGATATGCAAATGATTAGCTTTTCAGAGCATTCACACAAAGTTGGTGGCGATACTTACAACGTGCTGACATGAGGAAAGTTTCCAACCGATTTCTCATACACAAACAGCAGTTGACCGGCGTTGCTTAGTGAAACGTTGTTGTGATGCCTCGTGTAAAGTGGTGAAACGCGTACCATCACGTTTCCGACTTTGATAAAGATCGGATTGTAGCCTATCGTGATTGCGGTTTATCGTATCGCGGCATTGCTGCTCGCGTTGGTCGAGATCCAATGACTGTTAGCAGAATATGAAATCGGTGGGTTCAGGAGGGTAATTCGGAATGCTGTGCTGGATCCCAACGGCCTCGTATCACCAGCAGTCGAGATGACAGGCATCTTATCCTAATGGCTCTAACGGATGGGGCAGCCACGTCTCGATTCCTGAGTCAACAGATGGGGACGTTTGCAAGACAACAACCATCTGCACGAACAGTTCGACGACGTTTGCAGCAGCATGGACTGTCAGCTCGGAGACCATGGTCGCGGTTACCCTTGACGCTGCATCACAGACAGGAGCGCCTGGGATAGTGTACTCAACGACGAACCTGGGTGCACGAATGGCAAATCGTCATTTTTTCGGATGAATCCAGGTTCTGTTTACAGCATCATGATGGTCGCATCCGTGTTTGGCGACATCGCAGTGAACGCACATTGGATGCGTGTAGTCGTCATCGCCATACTGGCATATCACCTGGGGTGATGGTATGGGGTGCTTTTGGTTACACGTCTCGGTCACGTTTTGTTCGCATTGACGGCACTTTGAACAGTGGACGTTACATTTCAGATGTGTTATGACCCGTGGCTCTACCCTCCATTCAATCCCCGCGAAACCCTACATTTCAGCAGGATAATTCACAACCGCATGTTGCAGGTCCTGCACGAGCCTTCCTGGATACAGAAATGTTCGACTGCTGCCCTGGCCAGCACATTCTCCAGATCTCTCACCAATTGAAAACGTCTGGTCAATGGTGGCCGAGCAACTGGCTACAAATGGCCGTGTACTGTCCGGCCGGCGGGAGAGCGGTGAGGCAGCAATGGAGATAGCAGCGGGCGATCCGTTCGCATTCCTCTGTTGGCATTTCGGGCACGTCTTGCAATTTGGACGGCGCTGGTCGCGCTCTCGTCGTGTTGCCACTATCGCTCGATTCTTTGTTGGTATTCTTCGTCTCTGTTGACAAGACTTTGCGAACCCGTCCTAGCGATATCCTAATAGTTGGTTGCACGTCAAAGCACCTTGCTGTTCTAAAAGTCAAACGTATAGTCTTTCTTGTTGCTATGGTCTGTTATAGCTGATTTTTCTGACAGTCCCGGTTCCCACATGCCTCATGTACTCCCAGCGTCTCGGAATAGAGCGCTGCGTTTACCCAGTGTACCGCTGGCCACTTCAGCAGGCGACGCTGTATATTCCCAGTACGTTCATTTTCAGTGGGTCTTTCATAGAACCAGGCAACTTTCTCGTCTTAGCGGTGGTCTGAAAATGGTTTTTATGCTGGTTATTTCCAGTATCCGCGCAATTTTGGCTGGGGGCGGTCCCGGGTAAAGAAGGAAAACCAGTCTCTTGTCTACGCCTTTCTCATTCCGGTTTCCAGTATCTAGTCTGTTCTTGAATGCGCTATTAATCTGCACTTCACTATACCCATTTTTCCGGAATACTTCTTTCATGTTGCACTGGATAGTGATAGCTCGTTACATGCAGGTCTGTGTGTTTCTTTTTTCTATATACTGAATGCCCTAGTGCACCATCTGCCTTCCTCCTTATTATAACGTCCAGGAAAGGGAAACAACCATTCTCCTCTATTCCCATAGTGAAAACAATATTTTGATGGATGTTGCTAAGGTGGTCCAGAAACTCGTCCAATACCTGCCTACTGCCATGGTTCTGTCATCATCCAGTGCAACGGAAGACAGTGCCGACCACCCTGGCACGTCTTCTGCGATAAAGAAAGCCTCCCAGACAAACTGCCACATGTGTAGGAAGCATTTTAATTTCGCTCAAATTTTACTCATTGTCATGGAAAGTGGTACACGCGTGAAGGGCTATAGGCACATTTTTCTGCTGATGCTTTTCACACGGTTTCTGACCAGCCTATAGACTGTGTTAGTACACATTTTGAGAATAAACGTGGAAACCCTAAAATTTTCGCAACATTTGCACACACCAAAATTCGGTTTGCAATAAATGATATTATGAGATAGGGGAAGCGAGTAGTTTGTTGTACGCTTAACATCCTAAATTGTTTTCTCTACGCACATATAGAAGAAACTGTATTTAAATAAATTGGGCCATGTCGTTTATAATTGAATTAGACAGACAGTGAATGAGAAGTTCGATGGTATAATACATCGTTAACTATACTGGGAAACATTTCGAGAAAAATGCTGGAATATGAGTAGAACACGAAACCGCTATGTCCCATAAAGTGCAATTTCAGCCCTGTTAGGCAATGAAAGTAAATGAGGTTCAAGAAACGCAGTGTCATCAGATTTCGTTGCTTTATTTAGCACAGCTCCCAACTTCTTTGAAAAAAATATTTCATTATCACCGTTAGCACATGCTTTACGACTGTCCTCCATTCAGGAACTTTCAATACCGTTAGAAAAGCATATCGTTTCCATTTAAAAGCAAATACTAATTCCTATATCTCCGTAACTAAAATATTTCAAATATTAAACGTACAATAAAATACTCACCCCTTTACCCTATATGATTCAGCTAAATCAGTATTTCCATAACACTGTACTCGCTGATATATTAATTTGTGTATGTGACGTTCACTTGTTATATCACATTTCAGTAACTGTAAAAGCCGTCTCGTGTAATGACATGATAATTTTCGGTTTCTGGTGCTATGGCACGAATATGCAGTAAGAATGTACTTTTAACACGCACAGGTGGCTAGACATAGCCCACTTTAAGGTCGGTGATAGATCCAAAAACAAATATGAAAGTGTTCTGAATGCTTTCTCAGAAAATTGTTTTGAGAAAATAGCCTAGGAGCCCACAAAAATGGTTCAAATGGCTCTGAGCACTATGGGACTTAACATCTGTGGTCATCAGTCCCCTAGAACTTAGAACTACTTAAACCTAACTAACCTAAGGACATCACACACATCCATGCCCGAGGCAGGATTCGAAACTGCGACCGTAGCAGTCACGCGGTTTCGGACTGAGCGCCTAGAACCGCGAGACCACCGCGGCCGGTCTTACGAGTCCAAAGGAAATGTAAACTGTTAATGATAACATACTAAACCCCTTAACCACAGATTGGATCCCGGGTTCGATTCCCGGCTGGGATGCGGATTTTCTCCTCCCGGGTGTAGGGAAGCAGCCGACTCACGCCGTATAAAATTCACATCAGTCTTTCCATTGTGTGCCAGCCAGTCTGCTGTAACTAGCTCTGACGTCATAAATGTTGCGCAATACTTCAAAAATCAAGTAAATAACCTGAAACGTTTCTAGCATGTCAGGAGTAATACTAAATCAATATGTGTTGAATATCAGTTCAATAACTTTAACCATTTTCGAAATTTGGATGCTTTTCTGTAAAAATCATTGGCGCAACAGAAAAGAGCTAGAAACTTAAAAATTTATACTTAGATTCCTTTTGCATAATAATTTAGTAGAAACAGTATTCTGGATCTCACAAATTAAAATTTTAGTTGAAATTCATGATTTTCTGGTTTTTATCTTAAAAATTAAGGAAGCAAGATAGATTAAGTAGGCGAATAAATAAGGCTAGGATGTTTAAATTTAAGTAGAAGGGAGATCCGCTATAACCATAAAGATGTGAGAAGTTTCAACTGAATAACTATAAAACTATAGCGATAGCGTATCTCCAAAGGGTAAGTTCAGAGCTCGTCTACTGCGTGTAGAGTAATTAAATCAATTCTCTCGCCCAAAATATTTGACTTAGCCATGTCAGACTTTTATTATGATTACTTACCTGTGTGCTGATTGCACATTTAAATTGAGAGCTTCATCGGCCATCAGCAAAGGAAGCAATGATTTATTCAATAACTTAAAGTGGTGCATTACTAGCCCAGCGGCTAGTCGGGAGAGCCGATTTGATCAGGCGTTCCATTAGCCGTCCGCACCGCGGCTTTATATATAAGAACGCTGCGCAAGGAAAAAAGGCCCCAGTTCTCTCCAGACACTGACTAGCGCACCATCTGTGCCAGGAGTCGCGTCGCGTCGGTATCATTGCTATAAACAGCCTCGGATGCCGTAATAAGTTACTCGGGATACGCGTAACCATGAAATCGTTTTCGAGTGAAGTGTTAATTCTGGGATGACTTTAATGATCTATCTTCAATCTGCGTATGTCGTATTTTCACGTGCCGCTGCGGGACAGAAATTCTACCATTATTTATTGTGGCGTTTGATGAACATTATCATCAAATTATGGCGAGCATTCACTTAAACCTTTAATTTGAACAGTTATAGTTGCATCAGCGCGTTAGACTCTGAACTGCTCTGGTAGCTGGATTGTGTGGATTCTTTTTCTTTGGTCTGTGACTTTCAGAATATAGTGAACATTTTAGACAGAATCGTTTTTGATTATGAATCCCAGACAATCTCCTAATTCCTCAGAGCTATAAGCTGTAGCTATAAGTGTATTTCTCAGATGAAGTAGGCACTAGGAATTCTAATTAAAGGCTTCACGTTTTGCTAATCACTTTCTGGTTGCCAATATTGTAGTTAGAGAGCCAGTGTTGAGAACGGCAAACAACAGCATTAAATAAATAATAGGAACCATTTTATAAACAATAATTCCACCCGCCGCTCCACATATGGCTAACCGGCCGGGAAAAACAAACAAAACATATATTCTACAATTATTCCACCTGCCGCCCCACATATGTTGCTAATCGGCCGGGAAATACATCTTTTCTACATTAGACTCTACATTTAAATAACAACATATATTCTCAATAAATTCCACCCGTCGCCCCACACGGGGACTGATTGTTTGTGTTGTTCTCATCATTTCATCATCATTCGGGAAAGTGGCGAGACTGGACGGTGCACAGACTCGGAATTTGTACGTGCACCAACAACCACGCAGTTGAGCGCCCCACAAACCAAATATCATCTTCATCATCATTATCATCTTAGCCACAAACAGTTCTGAGCAAATAGAGACCGTCATGATGGATACAGTTATTACTGACTACAAGGTCATTGTAGCAAGACTGAATACCATAATATACAAATACGTCAAAGATGAATGCAAAATATCTCTACTTAAAAAGCAGATAAAAATTTTGTTGATGCCCAAAATAGCAACTTACACGTAGGCCAAACGTGGCTTAAATTAAAGAAATCGTACTGATGGCAATTGAGAGTTTCATACCAAGAAAATTAATAAGATGCGGAACAGTTCCCCAATGACACACAAAACAGGTCAGAATACTGTTGCAAAAGCAACGAAGGAAGCATACCAAATTTAAATGAAATGTAAAATGCCCACGATTGATAATGTCTTACAGAAGCTCCAAATTTAGCGCGAACTTCGCTGCGAGAAACTCTGTCTCAAAATCTCGCAGACTCTCATCGTATGTAAAGAACACCAGCGGTAAGGAACAGTCCGTACCTGCACTGTAGGATAGAAGTGGTAGTATTACCGATGGCAGCGCTGCTAAAGCTGAGTTACTACATACAATTTTCCGAAATTTCTTCACGAAAGAAGAGGAAGTAAATGTTCCAAAATTCGAATCAAGAACAGGTACGAACATAAGTAACTTAGAGGTAGATACCCTCAGTGTAGCGAAGCACCTTAAGTTACTTAGTAAAGGCAAGTCTTCTGGTCCACATTGTATACCAGTTAGATTCCTCTGAGAATATGCTGATGTAATAAATCCATAGTTAGTGATAATACACAACCCTTCGCTCGACCAAAGATCCGTACCTAAAGCCGAGAAAGTTGGACAAGTAATGCCAGTATTAAAGAAAAGAAGTAGACGTAATCCGCTGAATTATAGGCCTATATCATTGACATTGCACCATGAGTTTGGGACACATATTATGTTCGTACCTTATGAAACACCTCGAAGAAAACGATCTATTGACACATAACTAACAGGGATTCAGGAAATATTGTTCTTTTGAAAGACAACTGGCTCTTTAGTCAACACGAATAACGAATACTATCGACAGGGGATCTCAAATCGAGTCCATATTTTTAGATTACCGGAAGACTTTTGCCACCGCCCTTCACAAGAATCTCCTAACCCAACTGGGAGATTATGGAGTATCGTCTCAATTGTGCGACTGGGTCACATTTCATAGTAGCTGACTGGAGGCCACAGAGTGGAAGAGAAGTGATATCTGGGATTCCCCAAGGCAGTATTATAGCCCCTTCGCTGGTTTTAATCTATATGAACTATTTAGGAGATATTCTGAGTAGCCCTCTAAGACTGTTTGCAGTTTTTTTGTCTAGCAGAGTAGTCAGAAGATCAAAACCAATTGCAAAATGATTTAGACATGATATCTGCATGGTGAGATACATGTCAGCTGACACTGATTAGTAAAATATGGGAGGTCCTCCACACGAGTGCTAAAAAAATTCCGTTGAATTTCCGTTACGCAATAAACCATACAAATTTAAAGGTTGTCGTGTCAAGTAAAATTTTGTAGGGCAAGTGAAACAAAGACTGGGTTTTATTGGCAGAACAGTTTCTATTGCTCTTCGAGGGTGGAAAGGTAGATAAATAGCGTGAAAGGTGTTCTATGAGCACTTTGAAAGCTCCCTCTCTTCTTTTAATGTGTGTGTGTGTGTGTGTGTGTGTGTGTGTGTGTGTGTGTGTGTGTGTGAGTATATCTAGCTAGGAATATTTAGCTGGTATCGGATAACGACCTGACATAGGATAGAATAGATGAGGCATACAGATTACTTTTAGAAAGAAATCCCGATGAATTTTCTAAACATTTAACCAGACCAAGAAAGGGAAACAACTGTCTGTCCATGAGGGCCCAGAACGTGGCTCCTCCTTGCGAGCTCCTGATACTTTCGAGGGAAGTATGTGGACAAGCATAGCGATAGGGGACTCATGAACATTAAACGCATTTGTGATCTGCACATATAATTGACCTTGCCTTTTGGTGTGCACAACACTGAATGATACAGAGTAACACTAAATTAGCCCTATAGTGCTACCAACTTTAATTGAATGTGTACATGATTTCATGGGCATCGAATGTTGAGATGCAGTCCAATATACTTCCCTCTTGGGTTTTTAGCATTATCTAATTTCACAGTTACGCATGGACATTCATTTACTCCATCAGACGAGGGTATTGTTTCCCGACAATATAGAAAGAAATGTTCTAAACGCTGGAGGAGAAATAGCAACACGCATTGGGCAACTGGCACAACGAAGACAGATAAATTGCAGGCAACGAGAAACATTACGAAAAGTATTACTAATAATGGGGCTGTACCAGACCAACAGGTGAACGCAAGCGCGTCTTATTCAACACCACATTCTGATCATTACATGTTGCTCAAAGGGAATCATAACGGCAAAGAATAAATTCCCAGAATAAGTAATGATAATGTCACACGAATTTTCCATCTTTCATTCTTCTGCGAATGTTAGGTGGCTTACCGCCTGTGAGATGTGCCATACTTGAATCTACATTCCTATGGGTGAGAGGCCACGCAAAATAGCAGATTTTGTTCTGGACGGCAGTTTAATCGACACACTCTGTGGTAATCTCCCCATTTTTTATACTACCTCATTACATAACTTGACTCATCATCATTTTGTGGTAGGGAGATCCATTCTTATCATCTACGCACGAGGCAGCCGATCGAAGTAATCGGCTGATAATGAATATTGATCCGAAGAGAGTTTAAGGTCACGTCAATCAAAGCGGGTGCATCACAAACCATCCAATAGAGATGTACCCCCCTCTTTGAGACTACACGCGTAAGAACGGAACCACGTGACTCAGCGGTCAGCCCAGGAGAAAGTGAGTGCATAAGACCCTCTGATATTTACTTAAAATAAGTCATCGAAATAAATTCCACGTGAATACGTGAATAAAATCACCTATCGTATTAACCTCGCTATAGTCTAGGTACTAATAACCCCTTTGCGAAGTGAAGACACACAAGTCCAGTAGAGCACCAACCGTACGTCTCTCACTTTCGAAGCTCTGGAGCATTACGAGTTTAAAAACCACTCAAGATTCACAACAGGAGATAGAAAGATGAGGAAAGGGGACGGATCTGTATCGTGGTAAAAAAAAATAACACATTTGCATCCTGCCTTGCCCGAGGCTCTGGGTGTTCACTGATATATGAAAGGAAACACAGTTGTGAGAGGCGATTGTACATTACATTATAACACAAACTAAACTAGATGTGAGGCGATAAGGGCTACTATTTAAATGAAAGCTCGACTAGAATGAGATTTTCACTCTGCAGCGGAGTGTACGCTGATATGAAACTTCCTGGCAGATTAAAACTGTATGCCGGACCGAGACTCGAACTCGGGAGCTTTGCCTTTCGCGGGGAAGTGCTCTACCAACTGAGGTAGCCAAGCACGACTCACGGCCCGTCCTCACAGCTTTACTTCTGCCACAGCGTCTTCTTAAAGCGCGTCCAATAGACCCCTTTCAGCTTCACCAAACACTTGAGCGTGAACGCAGACGCGGAGCGCGGTACTCACGCAGACGAGCCCCTGGAGGAGGCGCAGCGCGAAGAGCGCGTCGTGGTGCAGGCGGGCGGCGGCGGGCAGCAGCAGCGTGGCCACCGACTGCAGCAGGTTGCCCAGCACGAACAGCCGCTTGCCGCCCCAGCGGTCGCTGGCCCAGCCGCCCAGCGCCTGGCTCGCCACGTACCCGTAGAAGAAGCCCGACAGCACGCGGCCCTGCACCGCCTTGCTCCACTCGAACTCGCCCTGTCCAACAGAAAACACACACACTCTCTCAGTTACCACCTCCCGTCACAGACGGTACCAAAATTGTGAATTTTTTTAATTGACTTTTCATTTACCACATTGCTTTGTTTGTTAGTTTACTTGCAACATGCACTATTACAAACTATTTGTAATAATACTTGTGTGTGTGTGTGTGTGTGTGTGTGTGTGTGTGTGTGTTAGTGTAATGTTTGTGTTGTATGATGATGAGAAAAGGGAGACGGTGAAAACCGGTGCCGGTACCTACCCTACTCTTCGCGAATAGCACAAGGGGTCCACCAAGCTTAACGTCGGCATCCAACGTGCGCACTACCATCAAGTTGTCAAGTGATCATATAAAATTAATTGTTGGTAAGGCGGGTGCCAGGTTGAGATTCATTGGGAGAGTCCTTAGAAAACGTAGTCCATCAACAAAGGAGGTGCCTTACAAAACACTTGGTCCACCTATACTTGAGTATTGCTCATCAGTGTGGGATCCGTACCAGATCGGGTTGACAGAGGAGATAGAGAAGATCCCAAGAACAGCGGCGTGTTTCGTCATAGGGTTATTTGGTAAGCGTGATAGCGTTACGGAGATGTTTAGCAAACTCAAGTGGCGCTCTGCATCGCGGTGTAGCTTGCTGTCCAGGTTTCGAGAGGGTGCGTTTCTGGATGAGGTATCGAATATATTGCTTCCCCCTACTTATACCTCCCAAGGAGATAACGAATGTAAAATTAGAGAGATTCGAGCGCGCACGGAGGCTTTCCGGCAGTCGTTCTTCCCGCGAACCATACGCGACTGGAACAGGAAAGGGAGGTAATGACAGTGGCACGTAAAGTGCCCTCCGCCACGCACCGTTGGGTGGCTTGAGGAGTATAAATGTATATGTAGATGTAGATGAAGTGTGACACGTCCTCAGTTCAAGAGACACTGTGGAGAGGTTTGGTATTTAAACCGGGATGTTCCTAGTGATCAGGAACCTTACCCTACCACCTCTCTTCGCCTTGCTGGCCAAATACTGGCAATGAAAACTTTTTCCACCATCAGGATTCGAACCTGCTTACGCCCGGGTCGAGCGGCATGGCACAAGCGTGCGTTTCTTTATTCTATTTTATAATATATTTTTAATCCGTATTTCCTTTAAACCACACCGAAAATAAATGTACCTAGCACCGCATCGTGCGCTAACTAACCAGAACAAATATCTCGGTACTTTTGTACACCGAGGTAATATATATATATATATATATATATATATATATATATATATGAGAAACGGAAAATGTGTTTCGTACACGATGTAGAAGGGTTCGTCGCTACTCTCCTTACGCTTCATCATCCAGGTAAGTCTTCACGTATGTCGTAAGTTATTTCACCGATAACCGGACATGTTCTTTTCAGCTGAGTATATGGGTATCTTCTCCTACCAGTTCATGATTCAGCAGTGTGGACGGTCCCATAAGGCTTTCCCTAAGCAATTAGAATGGTGCGCGGAAAATATCGTTCATCTGCAAATAGAAGAAGACAAGGTGTGATATTTTCCGGGGTCAATCGTGCATAATACGATAAAATTTGTCGCACCAAGCACCGTACGTCTTCTGCCGCGCCACATCTGAGACGGTGCTCGTCCGTGTCCGGTGCTCCGCAGTCTGCACACAGTGACGAGTTCGTCATGTTTATCTTGTGGAGGCGGTATCGTATGTTTTGTTTACCGTTGACTGTGATCTACCATGTGGATAGGACGTCTGTATCCAGTGTAATCGTGTGTATCGTCCGCCACATCATCTTCCAACTAACATGAGGGTTTTTGGCCTCCATGATATTTGGTGGGCACCTCTGGTGGAAGACGCGATATATATCCCGCACCGTCGCCTGTTTCGTCGGTGGTACTGCTATACGGATATAACTGTGTTATAAAAGAACCTGAAGCAGTAGAAGGGTGGGCGTGTGTCTTGCGTCGTAAGCGGGGGCGTAAGGGAGGGCGGAGCTAACGCCTCCAGGAGCAAACCCGTCAAACTTTCCGAGTGGTGGCGCCACAGCTTGTTGTGCGAGCTGACATACAGGGCCACGCCACCGCTCTGTCGTGGACATGGACTAGGCCAAGACCTTCCCTTTCTGGGGGAAGAGTCAGAGAATCAACTGACTTTGAAGGGCATGCCTGTACTGAAGTAGGCTCCGAATGCCGCTAATATACATCGAGATATCAGTAACGGTATTGGAAGAACATGCGCTATGTGTGGAAGGCACGATGCGAGGAAAACATTGACGAAGTGTGTCTTTTGAAGAATGCCGAGGGTCTGCAGACGAAGGTTGGAGATCTGGACCCGAATTTGATGTAATAAGCGGCGGTAGTTAAGGGCCGCTGTGCGTCGTGTCGTCGTGAAACTCTATTGCGAGACATCTGACAGTACCATTAAGCTGTAGGGGGTCGACACACGCTGGGGCCAGTGCGTCTCCTATGGCCATGACGACCGATTTGGTGACGTTGAGACGGCTGCCTCAAGCCATACAGTATTTAGCAATCCATTCTAGTCCTCTGGTTTCATGGCAGTTGCGGAGTACGAGAACCAGGTCGTCTGCACAATACTGTACGGCGAAATGTGACGTCATGTAAGGTGAGTCCGGTGAGGTGTTCACGGAGGCCACAGAGGAGCGGTTCCACTACCAGAGCATAGAGTAAGGTCGACGGGGGGCAGCCTTGACGCACCGATCTGAAAATCTGGAGCGACTGCGTGAGACGCCCGTTAACGAGCACCTTGGATTCCGCCCCTCGGAGAAGGCGCATCACTACGTCTATGAATTGCTGTGGGTACTGCATGTGTTGGAGAACGGACGTCACTTACAAGTGATCCACTTGCTCGAAAGCTTGGCTAAAATCTAGTGATGCCAGCACTCTCGGGATGCGGCGTGCCCTCGCTATGGCTATTTTGTTGCGGTATCAACACAGTGCTGTGTAGATGTTTTTGATACCCAATAACGAAGCCTGATCTGGTGAGATGAAGTGAGGTAGCCTCGGTCGTAACAATTTCCTAATAGTCTGCCGATTATCTTCATGTCGCAGTTGACGAGTGTCAGCGGGCGGTAATGTATTCGAGCGCTACCTTTTCGGTTTGTGAACCGGTAGACCCATTCCTTCTACGGAGGCTGCGGGGGACATAAGCTCCCGACAGATGTCTGTCTACTTGGGAGCCAGTAAATACTGAAAAATTCTACGAAACTCCAGGGCCAGGAGATTTGTTCACCGCTCCTTTACCTATGGCGTCAATAACTTCGTCTTCCGTAATATCGTTCAATAATTCAGTTCGTAAATCCTGTTGGGACAACGCCATAAATCAATCTTGAGAGTCCTGTCACCGTCGTGCGTAATTGTCGAAGAAGGCTGGACCAATATCGCGCTATGTGGACTGCCGACAGCCGTCCGCCGTGGTGATGGCCTGCATCAGCGCCCGTCTTCCCAGTTTACGTTCTCGAATGACGTGGTACATGATTGGTCGCTCCGTTGCGAGGCCGTCGTGTGTTCGCGCTCCGACGATCGTCCCTTGGAGGTGCCGGCACATATGGGCTACGATCTGTGCTTTCGCACGCTGAACTATCATGTCGTTCGGGTGTGGGTGGCAAGAAGGCACATTCGCGAAGGACGGTGAAATAAAAATCGAGGGTCTGCCGCTTCCAAGCAGCGGTCTCACAACCATACGTAATCAAGGTTCTCCGTCAGGTCGGCTTGGTGCAGCTTAACCACCAACTGATCGATGTAGGATACGTCGAGAAGCGGGGGTCGCACGAACTCCACGTGTTTTCGATGGTGCGTCGGCAATCTGGAGAAGCGACATGAGCAAGGTTTAATTTCCAGGGATGTCAGCTGCGCCACACGCGTTAACGACGAAGCGTGGTGGCCCATATATAGGACTCATGGTCAGAAAAGGATACTGGCCACACATCCGCGTCGCTCACTGTTGCTGCGAGAGAACGGGAGACGTAAATTCTATCAATGCGACTAGACGAGTGACTCGTGAAATGAGTGAATCCCGGTCGATTTCTTTGGATATGATCCCATGTATCTACCAGCCGGAGATTGCTGATGAGTGTCCCAAGTTCTGGGCACGGTGAATGGCATGGCAGCTGATTTTTACGTGCTTGAGGGCTAATGAAATTGCCCCGCCCCCCGCTGCCCCCCCCCTCCCTCCGGCATGCCTGCCTTGAAAAAGCGGTGCTACTCCTTCCGCCAAGAAGAGCGATATGTCGCGACGGCGATTCGTTCCGGAAAGGGCGTACACATTCATAAACTGGACGTCTAGAACCGTTACGGCCATTTCTCTGGCGATGGGATGATATTGTACATCGTTCGCCTAGAAGCCCACACTGAGGAGAACTGCTACTCCACTGTTAGTTGACGAGGCGTGGGACATATGAGTCCTCTAACCATATATACCCGGGACGTCGTCGACGAAGACTTCTTGGGAGAAAGACAGTGTCAACATCTGCTGCGTTGAGCATATCTTGCAGCAGCGACAACTGCATACGTGTCCAAATGGCGTTAACGTTGGTGGGCGCTAAGCGATAGGTCTGTCGATTGTCGTCTGCAATGGGGGCCACCATCAGCGTCGCCGTAAAAGTTGGGGCCTGTGATCTGCTGGCCGCGTCCGCGCCGTCATCTGTTGCTACTCGGGAGGGGAAGGTGTGGGAAGAGAGACCCCTCTGCTCATCCACCACAGCGGGCGTAGAATCGTCTTCAATGTCGTCCGCCCAAGGTCCGTAAGTTAACCATGGCTGCGGTAGGATACTTGCGGGCTGAATGAACAAGGGTGAATCCGAAGTTGTTTCAGGTTGTGTACCAGTGGCGGGCGCTGTTCTTGTGATATGTTTGTCCGAGTGAGCGGAAACGGGTGTGCCGAAATCAGGAAAAGTAACAGATGAGGGTGATCCTGTGTCATCTACTTTTCCCGTCTCGTTGGCCGTCCGGTCGTCAACTGGAGAAGACGTCCGCAGGAGGCAAACGTCAGAGTGTGTGCGACGTCGCATTTTTATGTTTCCTCGGTGACCTCTACATGCGGACGTGGGTTTCTGAGTCCGATAGAGTGTGTGGTTCCTGCACCGTATCCCCCTCAGGGAGAAAAGCAACCTTAGCGTCGAGTTCCATTCTTTCGTCCGAATATTCTTGTGGAGCCCAGGGGCGGCTTTCTGCAGTCTCTGTGACTCTGTAATGGCGATGGTCAACTCGGGACCTGCGACGGGTCTGCATTCTAACGCTCCATGACTTCCAAGTGGTCTTTCGTCTGTTATGACGGTCGACCGTGTCACCCCTGCGTAATTGAGGCGAAGGTTGGTTGGTTGGTTTGGGGAAGGAGACCAGACAGCGAGGTCATCGGTCTCATCGGATTAGGGAAGGACGGGGAAGGAAGTCGGCCGTGCCCTTTGAAAGGAACCATCCCGGCATTTGCCTGGAGCGATTTAGGGAAATCACGGAAGACCTAAATCAGGATGGCCGGACGCGGGATTGAACCGTCGTCCTCCCGAATGCGAGTCCAGTGTCTAACCACTGCGCCACCTCGCTCGGTCAATTGAGGCGAAGGGCCGTGAGTGTAGGAGGTGGCGCCGCGTCATCTAACGGAATTTGTGTAACCCGACGTTGAATACACGCGGAGCGTACGTGACCCTCCTGGCCGCAACCAGAACAAGTACGAGGCTGTCCATCGTACATTACGATTGCTTGACTTCCACCTATGGCTAAGTAGGATGGCTCGTGTTTCTTCAATTCTCGGACGCCGTTGAGACTTGGTATGTCTTGAAGGTGTTTCATTTCTCGGCCACGTGGCTAATTACCGCCCCATACGGTCGGAAAGCTGAGGTAACTACGTCCGATGGTACTTCGAACGGGAGTTCGAAGACTCTCAGTGTGCGTAATCCTAGTCCTGGATGGTCAACGGTAACCGCCCCGATGTGACTATTGGAGTGTTTGAACTTAAAAGTGTTCGTACATCTGCTCACAACAGCGTGACATAACTCATCATCGATCATCTTCACGTAGACGACGCTACTTGTGATGGATAGGTGGACACCGACGATGTGCTGTGGTGGTATTTGAACTTAGCTACGGATGAATAGTTCGATTTCAGAGGTTTGTGGTCTTGCGTGGTTGGGCTGGAAGACGATCTTGATGGTAGCTTTTCTGTAGGAATGAGCTATAGTGGCCCAATGTCAACGGACGTGAGTACCAACTGCGGCGAAGAAGTAAACAAACTAAGCGCACTCGCGACTCTGCGGACGGGATGCAAAGAATACGTCATCGCCGCTCACCTGCCGAAAGCACATTCTTTTGGTCCCGGTACCGGGAATCGAGCTCGAACTCGCCCTGTCCAAAACAACACACACACACACACACACACACACACACACACACACCGTCAGTTACCAACACATACACTTTCAGTTACCACTTTTCGCCGCAGAAGGTATCAAAATTGTGAATTTTTTTATTGACTCTTCTTTTGACACATGGTATTGTCTGTTTGTTTACTTGCAATATGCAACATTACAAACTATTTGTAATAGCACATATATGTATGTATGTATGTGTGTGTGTGTGTGTGTGTGTGTGTGTTGATATACCATTATTATAAATATCTGTGGAATAGAATTTTGGTATCTTCTTTTGCAGAATTTTTACGTCTCTGGAACTATCTGTGAAAAAATGCACCAAATTTATAGGGCTTTCCTCTTACATAAAAGGTTTACTGTTGTATTAAATAAAAATTCCTTCCACAGAATGATTGATTATAATTTGACTAGTTGCATAACAAATTTAAGTAGTAGTATAACGTCAGTGGTTTCTGGGTAGAAGGTACATAAGGTTACCCAAATGTAAGCTACGGGAAACCTAAATCAAATGTCTCAGAATGTTTGTCACGTATTATACCTTACCTAATGTGTGTGAAGTAGTGCAAACCATGTACATTCTCTTCTCGAGCCTCAAGCATTCTTTTCTTTGTTTGACTTTCTTGGTTACTGATTTTCAAACTGAGCAGCAATAATGTCAGCTGCAGCAATTCTCCTGTTACTGGCAGTGTGAAAGCTCCTAGAGCAAATCCTATTCCCTGTAGAGTTTTTCATCTTCTAATTTTAGCAGAGGTAAAAAAAAATCGCTCCAATTTGAACAGCAGTTACGCAAACAAATGTTGTCTTGGGGGATGGTTTTCAAATCGAAGGTTGTAACTCACATTAGGATTTTGAGTTTTTCCAGGCACACACTTTTGCAGGAGTTGTGAATCGCTTAACACCTAAACATCACTGACATTGTCATTGCATAAAACTGGCAGAAAACATCGCAGGAATAAATAGTATGAGGAAACAAAACGGTTATTATTTTTATCACACGTAGGATTGGAATTAGAGCGTTGTATTCTGCAACTGACATTTCAGTAGCATGTAGCAACCCACCTCCGTGGCCGAGATCGCTAACGCATTTTTGTGCCGTAGCGCTCGACCAGGCGGTAAGCGGGTTCGAGTCCTGGTGGTGGAAAAAGTTTTCATTGCCGTGTTTGGCTAGAAGGGAAGGAGAGGTGGTAGCGTAAAGTTCCTGATCACTAGGAACGTAGTGATTTAAATATCAAACCTGTCCACAATTTCCTTTAATATAAGTCTATGGTCACAAACTTTTTGTTAACAGATTACCGGTTTCGGTCTTTAATGACCATCATCAGATCTGTTTCATCAAAACAAAGTCACAAAGTCTCTTGAACTGAGGACGTGCGACACTGTTAATGGTGGTCCGTCCGTCGGATGCGGAAGTTAAGCTTGGTGGGCCCCTTGGTGCTATTCACGAGGAGTAGGCCTTGTGCCGACACCGGTTTTCACCGTCTCCCTGCTCTCATCCTCATACAACACGAACGTTACACTGCACATACATACCCACCCACACACAAACACACAACTCAAACTCTGTACAAATATGCATCAATTCCGTTCTGATAGATTTTCAAAAGAGGAACTTTGTACTCACTCTGTACAAAATATTTCATTTGTTTATAATTAAAAACATATAACGTCAATAAGCACGAAAACTTGGATGTGTACACATATAACATTTCTTAAGAACTGTGCCAAATTTAGTTACATCGACTCGATAATTTTGGACTTTGTATGGTTTTTTGGAGGTTTTCTAATTTCTCTTACATCCCTCATTAAGCCACCAGTCATAAAATTTGTTGAACTTGAAAATCCGCTAGACAACGTTACATGTTGCAAGATGAGTGTAACTGTAAGAAAAATAGCTATCCATTACAGAAAAAGGAGAATAATGTGAGGTTACCGGATAAGTATCAATCACCTCCATAAAAGAGCGACACTGTTGCCATACGGTCATGTGATCCTCCACCGTCAACGCAACTCAAAGGCAACACTCTTTCCTCCATCTTACACTGTAAGGCAAAAGGAAAAGCGAAGCACCACGAAAGAGTTATCCAAACAGGACGGAAATCGGTAGACGTGATGCAATTGTGCAGACAAGAAAATGATTACAGTTTCAGAAAATTTTGATGACTCATTCAAGAAAAAGAGCAGAAAAAAATGGAAATGAGCGTATGGCATCGTTGGCTGGCAGGCCCCTATTCGGAAAGTTCGGCCACCAAGTGCAAGCCTTATTTCATTCGACGCCACTCGGGCGACTTGCGCGCCGGGGACGACGATGAAATGAGGATGAGGACAACACAACACCCAGTCCCCGAGCGGAGGAAATCTCCAACCCAGCCGGGAATCGCACCCTGGCCCGGTTGCATGGGAGGTGAGCACATTACCACCCAGCTAAGCAGGAGGACAGAGCAGCAGGAACAGAGCAAGTCAATAACGTGTTGGTCCTTCTCTGGCCCGTATGCAAGTTGTTATTCGACTTGACGTTGATTGACAGACTTGTTGGATGTCCTTCTTAGGAATAATATACCACATTCTGTCCAATTGGGTTGTTCGATCGTCAGAATGCCAAGCTGGTTGGCTGGTCCTGCCCATAATGCTCCAAACGTTCTGAATGGGGAGAGATCCGGCGATCTTGCTGGCCAAGGTAGGGTCTGTCATGGACGAAGACAAGCTGCAGAAACTCTCACCGTGCCTGGACGGACACTATATTGCTGAAAAGTAAGCCCAGGATGGTTTGCCGTGAAAGGCAACAAAACGGGGCGCAAGATATCGTCGACGCACCGCTGTGCTGTAAGGGTCCCCAGATGACAACCAGAGGGGACCTGCTATCAAATGAAAGGCACCCAAGTCCATCACTCTTGGTTGTCGGGCCGTATGGCGGACGATAGTCTGGTCGCTACCTCATAGCTGTCAGAGGCGTCTCCAGACTTGTCTTCGCTCCTCATCGGGGCTCAGCTATAAATGGTACTCATCACTGAAGACATTACTACTCCCGCCAATTAAATTCCACGCTGAATAATCCTGACATCACTGCAAACTGGCTTGTTGGTGTTCAGAGGTCAATGGTTGTTGGTGCAAGGGGTGCAGAGAGCCCATGAACGTTTTTGCGAGCCACCTGTTAATGGTTCTTGTGGTCACTCAAGCACCAGATGCACGCCGGATGGATGATGATATGAATCTTGGTCTGTGAGTGCCCCTTTAAATGGTTAAATGGAATGGACAGTGCCTTGAAAGGAGGATATAAGATGAACATCAACAAAAGCAAAACGAGGATAATGGAATGTAGTCGAATTAAGTCGGGTGATGCTGATGGAATTAGATTAGGAAATGAGGAGTTTTGCTATTTGGGGAGCAAAATAACTGATGATGGTCGAAATAGAGAGGATATAAAATGTAGACTGGCATTGGCAAGGAAAGCGTTTCTGAAGAAGAGAAATTTGTTAACATCGAGTATAGATTTAAGTGTCAGGAAGTCATTTCTGAAAGTATTTGTATGGAGTGTAGCCATGTATGGAAGTGAAACATGGACGATAAATAGTTTGGACTAGAAGAGAATAGAAGCTTTTGAATTGTGGTGCTACAGAAGAATGCTGAAGATTAGATGGGTAGATCACGTAACTAATGAGGAAGTATTGAATAGGATTGGGGAGAAGAGAAGTTTGTGGCACAACTTGACGGGAAGAAGGGATCGGTTGGTAGGACATGTTGAGAGGCATCAAGGGATCACCAATTTAGTATTGGAGGACAGCGTAGAGGGTAAAAATCGTAGAGGGAGACCAAGCGATGAATACACTAAGCAGATTCAGAAGGATGTAGGTTGCAGTAGGTACTGGGAGATGAAGAAGCTTGCACAGGATAGAGTAGCATGGAGAGCTGCATCAAACCAGTCTCAGGACTGAAGACCACAACAACAACAACGTGGTGATTACTTCGTGTAGATCGTAATGAAGAAGATCTGGACCGTAAGTTATGAATATCAACAGAGAAGGCCAAAGAAATCGGCTTCGATATGGACCAGAAAATAAATCTAACTGCTCACAATGAGCAGAAGCAACAAGGATAGCAGTAAGTAATAACCCAATTTATGGTTTTGTGGCATGCTGATAGGTTAAAGAAGAAAAGAAAGCTCACGAAAATACAGCCGTGAGACAATTACCTAGACGAGTTAGTCAAGGTGCCTGAGTCGAAGGAACAACAGGAAGGACTGACATAGTAGCAAAAGTTAAACACGAGCAATTAATATTGTGTGAGTACGTAATATGGACATTGTAAGGGCAGTGTTGAAAGACAAAATATGGACGGTAGAAGATCAATGGGAAACAAAGGCAAAGATTATAGTATAAGAATAAAAAGCAAAACGAATCGTGACTGTCAAGCAGAAAATTCGTGAGAAAGCGGCAGGGAAAAAATTGCGGGTGCTGGCTGACGAGTCAAGTACCAACTTCAGTTCATGCTTTTACTGCAATGAACAAGTAAGTAGTAAGTTATTAATAAACCTAGCTCGTTTCCGGTAATATTTCTCATGAACTACTTCCCCAAATGTCAGATTAATTACTGACTCCCTTCACAGATTTCCGATTTCGTTTCTATATTCATTGCACTCAAAAGCAGCCGCAGTGGGCACTAACTACAACTACCTACTTTCTGCAATAGTATTTCGTAACTTTACCACTAAATACGATTTTATTTCCGTACTTCCACTTCAATCGCTTGTCAAAAATGAAAGGAGGAAAATTAACAGTCGTGCAATTCACGAAACAGTAATTATTAGGCTCTGAATTAACTTTGAAAATTACGTTATTAATTTTGATGGTCGGGTGGTGGTGACGGAATTACGATTTAATGCTACTAACTGAGAAGTAATAAAGAGCCGGCGACCGGGTCGGAGACTCCCACTTCAAATTACGAGAGGAGTTACGTAGAGCGGAAAAAGTGTAGGACTGAGTTAATGGCTAGATTCTGGCGTGGTTGTCACTACTTGAATGTGAAAAATCGTGGAAATTCTTCGAGTGCGTGATGGAACATGTTAGTCTAGGTGAAGAGGATGCTACTATGGCCGGTAATTAAGGAGTAGATGGTTTGTATTGTAGAGGATCAAATGAAGAAGGAAGGAAGACACTGCTTCATCATCCTGTCGGTGAACAGTCGGGGCACAACATTGGATATGATAAGGACAGGGTACGAAATAGATGTTTGCCCTTACAAAAGAACCAATCAAATGTCAGCCTTAAGTTACACACTACATAGAACACAAGGAAAACCTGATCTGAAGGCTCTAAGGGAATTTGAATCACAGTTTTTTGTGTGTGGTCGATCTGTTTCTTTAATTTCTAATTGCCTTACATTTGTTTAACCTTGTGCCAACTGACACACTGAAACAAGCTGCCACTAGAGTGAAAGTTTCCTTCTCTGTGCAGATGACTCAGCAACAACATCACATTACATTTTTATGTGATACCAGCTCAGTACCTGGCATTGCCCGAGTCTTTATTCCAGTCTTCTGTTACTCCATCTCCTCCTCCACCTATCTCTGTCCATGTCCTCCTCCTCTTGTCTCTGTCGATCTGCCCCTTTCTCCTCATCAATCTGCTCCTCTTCCACCCCTCTAAGTCAATCTCCTACTGATCCTCTGTGTTCTCCACAACTCTTTTAAGTCACTGTCCTCGTCCGTTTCTTCCTGTTCACCTTCCTCCTTCTCCTCCTCTCGCGGTCAATGTCCTCCTCCTCCTTCTCCTCCTCTCTCACTATCTTCATCTTTCCTTTCTCTGTCCATCATCTGCCCCTCCACCCTCCGTCTACCTGCTCCATTCATCTCTGCCCAACTGACCCTCCCCCTCTCTCCCACTTTCCCTTCTGTTCATCTGCTCCTTTCCCCACTGTCAATCCCTTCCTTCCCTTCTCTCTTTCCATCTCCTCCCTTCCCATTTCTGTACATTTCCACCTTCCCTTCTTCTGTCAATTTCCTCCTCCCTGCGATGGTTCTTGCTGTCGCTGTTGGAGTATTTCCGTGATTTGTGGTTTTTTCCATGCCGAGGTTGCGCGAGAGACCGGCAGTTAGCTTCTGACTATTATTGTCCTTACATATCTCCTCTTATTTTAATAATTTGAGTAGTTTCCTGGAAAATGATTTATGAAATTGACAATAAAAGTCTTTTATTGAGTCGTCTTCTTAAAAACCCATGTGGCCATCAGCCGACTAGTCAGTTTTGAAATTCCCTTTTTCATTCACCACATAAATTCTTTGTCTTGCCTTTTTTAAAATTGTGATGTGTTCCTTACATATAATTGTTCGTAAATAAGCGTGTCAAGACGTTGATTAGTGTTTCTTGCCATATTCGTTTGTGTGAATACAAATGCTGTTACTATCGTTGTTTATCTGTTGCGAATTTCGAAATTGTTTAGCATTTTTTCAAAATTTCAGATTAAATAACAAATAAACTGGTTTTATTCTTCTGATTTTTGTATGTTACTAACTAGTTTTTGGCTTATTGTGCCATCTTTAGGAAACAACTGACTAGTGTCCTCAAGGAACAATAGTTATTAAGTCTCTAAACATTATAAACAACACTGGTTGAGAACTATCTAAATGAGCACTGTCTCTTACGTTGCGCAACAAACAGGTTTTACACTGTAAATTACAGTTTACCCAGTGGATAATACTAAACATAATACATGATTAAAATACACGATATTACTGTATTAAAAGTTATATCGTTATAATAATGAAGCTTTTGAGGGAATCAAGATAAGGACTAGAAATTCTATTTTGGTATTAATTTCTGTGGCACTCTGTGATTATTGTGACGATCTGTTGATATGTGGCTGGATGATTGCACAATGTGAAGCTTAAAAGTGGGGGTGTATTCGTCTGTAATCGATCATTTAGAGTCAGCTGGGTATCTTGAGCTAAATATTTGTTTACCTCAAGTGCTTCTAACAGGCTGAGTTTTCTTCCTTTGTTGGCTACACATAGCACTATGTTTAGGAATTTGTTGCGTTGAAACATGTAGCGTGCTCTTCACTTGTAGAAGAGGAATTTCTTAGTACATTCGAGCTTTAGCGTACCGTGTGGTGACTATTGAGCAAGAAATCCTTTAGTCTTACCGAGTAATGATTAATGACGAGGCCATGATGTCCCCCCCCCCCCCCCCCCTCCTCCCCATACTGTGTTGAAATGCATGCTTATCTGAGTCAGTTTGGAGGCGTTATTATTTAAATGATGGGGGAAATCGTAGTCATCGTGGCGACTATGTAAGTAGCTGGCACACAGAATGGGCTCAGTTCTCGAGTTATTTGTCTCACGGAACCTCAGCTGACATGACATCTTTGGCTTTCACGAAAGTCAGATAACGATCGGGAAATGAAAAACTGTTTACCACTCATGGAATCCTCTCACTGTCAAATACACAAAAGACTTGTATTAAAATAATTGCCAACACTAAATTTCACACAAAAGGTTAAATATGCACTATTAGTAAGTCAGCCACATATAACAACAACCTTTCATGAGTACAAGTGAATAAGGCATTGGAACAGAAGTTCGAGAAAGACAGTTCGAAAAGACACACTGCCTCAAATTCAAAGATTGAGATAGAAGTTTGAGAAAGCCAGTTCGAAAAGACACACAGCCTCAAATTCAAAGATTGAGATTCGTTCCGATTTGTGGTACTCTGAAAACTTGAATAGTTCATTGTAAATGCGAGGGATTTTCACCTTCCTCGAGATGACTGGGTGTTGTTGTGTCGTCTTCATCATTATCATTCATCCTCATTGCGGTCGGAGGAAGGCAATGGCAAACCACATCCATTATTACCTTGCCTACGCTCTGTCTGGGAGTATGGGACTTCATCATCATCATCATCATCCATGAATGTGACTTTTTCCACTTTTGTAGTAGGTCACTATACAGAATGAGGCGCCACTGGTATCATCATGGAGCCTTTTGTAGCAGTCGCAGGATTCAAATTCCCGTTCACCCATCTTGACGTCTGTTTATCGGGATTCCTTCAAACCGTTCCAGGCGGAGACAGGAACGACTCCGTGGATCAAATTTTTGGGGTAGTTCTCCAGCACTAATATACACGAAGTTAACATGGGGTCACATAGTACCCTTGCTTGCATTGAACAGTCAGTTTTCTCTACGTTCTTGCATTTTTGTCGTGGCTTATCGCAGGCTGAATTCGGTTATGCATTCATCTATATGCCAAGGTGCCACGTTTAAACCTCATGGCCAGTGACGAAGCAGCGGTCGTTAACGCTGCGGCACAACTGTCGAACCATGCGGCTGGTAGAATTAAGAAGGCCCTACAGGATAGCTTTGTAGGTGATGCACTCATGGTCATTAGCAGAGACGTAAATTTCACGAGGAAGGTAACTACTAACACTTTGAAGTTAATACATTGATAATATCAGTATTTCGTTGAAGTTTACGAACAATGGAACTTCTTGCGTGAGTAGCATTGCCTTTTAGTGCAATGTGTTTATGGTTATGCGGGAATAAGCCAAAACCAATGCAGTTGTCCTTTACCTTCCGACAGCTTGGGCGCTCAATTGACCTTTCGCACACATTTCTCCACCTTAATTAACGTTTACTGACAATCAGCTGAAATCACAGTTCAAAATTACAATTAAAAATCAACATTACTTGTTAATAAATTTAATGAAAAAAGGGAAAACGTCTTACGTTACACATTATCCACACTTTGGCATTGTTCGGAAAGGGGTGAAGCATACAGCAGCAAAAGCCGTCCACAATTTTCTAGTTTTCTAAAGGCGTCTATAAGATAACAAAAAGTGTAATTTTGAACTTGTTTTGTAAATAAAACAGCCTTTTCTTGCTACAACTTGATTTATTTTTCCCATACATATTTCGCCTTTCTCTTGCTCTAAGGCATCTTCAGTGGGGTCTATAACGCGACAGGCTCGTTATTTTTAGATTATCAAACAGTTCATGTCGCGTTTTTTATGTAAATAAGTAATTAATCACAGTTTTATGTGATCTGCGTTTCCTTTCACCTGGTCTGGAGGTCGCCCTACCATTTTATTTCCGAAACATAAGCACAGTTTTGTATTCCGAACTTTTTTACACTCCCCAGATACCACAAAACAATGGTGACAGTAGTAACATAGTCCCATAGCTAAACAACAAAATTAAAAGTAAAATAAAAGCAGAAAGCACCAAACCACAGACAACAATACAACAGAAGTAAACATAAACACGCAGTACCATAACAACTACACAGAATAATCAGAAAAAGATGAAAGAAAACGCATTGATGGTACACAATGACGTACAAACACAAAATCACACATAAAATCACCTACATTTTCAAACAAAATTGTTCAAATGGCTCTGAGCACTATGGGACTTAACATCTCAGGTCATCAGTCCCCTAGACCTTAGAACTACCTAAACCTAACTAACCTAAGGACATCACACACATCCATGTCCGAGGCAGGTTTCGAACCTGCGACCGTAGCGGTCGCGCGGTTCCAGACTGAAGCGCCTAGAGCCGGTCTGCTATCAGCAGCCGGCCATTTTCAAAAGACATGGAATAAACATAGCATACACAATAGACGATTCTACACAAAAATACACCCCAAAACTGACAAAAAGCGCAGACATATACCATAAAGCAGGTATATATGAACTACAGTGTAACACTTGTGGAGGCATATACATAGGACAAACAGGTAGAACATTTGACGTCAGATACAGAGAACACTTGAGAGCCTGGAAGTATGGGGAAAACCACTCCACATTTGCAGAACACCTAACAGAATGTAACCACAAACCAACCACTAGGGAAGAAGACATGAAAATAATTAGAATCAACAATAAAAAACACCACCTAAACCTGCAAAAAAATTACGGCATACAGAAAACCAAAGCACAGAGGAAAACCCTGTTGCTCACACTAATAGATAAAATAATGGAATAACGCTCCTAAAGAGGATAATACCACCCAACATAATAATAATACCATCCAAAACCTTTTCACTCACTTATCCATGAAATTTTCCACAGAACACTGAAACCAAAAGACAAATCAGCTGAACCAAAGCTTTCGACCACTCTCTAACAGCTATTACTTTCATATCCAACACTCTAGAAGTGAAACCACCAACACCCCCTCCTCCCCATACACACACTACAAAAAAAAAAAAAAAAAAAAAAAAAAGAAAAACCACACACACAATTAAAAAAAGATCATACGCACATATTCACTCTCCCTCTCTCTCTCTTTCTTACACACATACACACACACACACACACACACACACACACACACACACACAAATATAAACATTTTAAACTTATGCTTCGTCAGTTTGGCAACATGTAGGTAAGAAAACCAAGGAGTTACAATATTTACGTTATTAAAAGCGCAGTGTTCGAACAAATAGCTATACCTAGTGGCAAAAGAATAATAGTACACCGCAAAAAAGAAGGAGAAACATGGTGAACGCTATTAGAAAGTTCGGAATACAAAATTCTGCTAATGTTTCGAAAATAAAATGGTAGTGCGACCTAGAGACCAGATGAGAGAAACGCAGATCACAGAAAACCTTAAGTAATTACTTATTTGCATAAAAAACTCGACGTGAACTGTTTGATAATCTAAAACTAGCAAAACTGTATCGTTACAGACCCCACGGTAGATGCCTTAGAGCAAGAAAAAGGCGAAACGCGTATGGGAAAAATAAATTAAGTTGCAGCAAGAACAGGCGGTTTTATTTACAAGACAAGTATCTCTGTGCTCGGTGCGGAGAATGGCCACGCAAACAAACTTGATAATAAAATATCCGGCTGAGTTCGAGTAGGACACGAGCACCGAGCAATCCGTGCATAATTAATTATGTGTATAGATAGTTCATCCCTACCGGGAGTCGCGGATATAGACTATTATTGCCTGTTATTGATATCGATACAAGCTAGATTTACATCTACCGAGTTCTGAGAAAAAGGGGGGCCTTAACAGAAGGACAGACACATACAAAGATAACAAATGACAAAATTGTTTCCTGTGCTCTAATTACAAATTAACAATTTCCTGATTTTTTTCCGCCTTACTTGCACTGCGAATCCTTGCTACTTGTCAAATATCATGGTGCTGGGCCAGCAGGAAGTGCCCCACAGGTTATGGTAAGTGAGACATTATCAAAATATGTGACATAAATAACCCTATCTTTTGATTGAATTGACTTAAACGCTTAAATTTTTTACACCGCCAAGGAGCCGTAGACGTTAACATGTGGCATAAATTTCGACTCGATATGTCTTCTCGTTCCTGAAAAAAAGGTGTTTTAACAATCGGACACAGAGACAACAAAGTGATGCTATGAAGACTCCGCTTTTACTGACTGAGTTAGAAGCCGTAAGAAGGAAAGTGATCCTCAGCCCGGAGATTTGTTTGAACATAGCAGAGCTCTACCAGATGTGCTGCTACAGAACATAGTTTGCCGTTGCCTTCACACAGACTTTGAAATACACCGGGAACTGCAGTTCTATGTGGACTGTGTACCATGAGGCAGCTTCTCATTTCTCACTTTAACAAATCATTGCCAGAGGGGAAAGAAGCGACAGATGACAAAAATATATGCTAGGACCGATTGGACGCCGAACTCCGCATCTCTGAATTTGTAGCCTGGTACTTAATGCGTCGTCGAGTCAATCTGGTAATGAGAACAGTTAACAAGAAACGTTTGAGACCATAGCTCACTTAAAGCTCCTTATATTGCCCAGAGAAACTTCGAATAGGTTTTACTAGTATTCACTGATCAGCCAGAATATTATCACCGCCGACCTGCTATCGATATAAACCCGTTCGGGTGACAGCAGGGTTATGTGGTGAGGAATGACTGCTAGTTCAGAAATGGTTCAAATGGCTCTGAGCACTATGGGACTCAACATCTGAGGTCATCAGTCCCCTTGAACTTAGAACTACTTAAACCTAACTAACCGAAGGATATCACACATATCCATGCCCGAGGCAGGATTCGAACCTGCCACTGTAGCGGTCACGTGGTTCCAAACTGAAGCGCCTAGAACCGCACGGCCACACTGGCTGGCAACTGCTAGTCAGACGCATGCACGGTGGATGTAGTATCAGTGAGTGTGCTGTCCGTGTGTAGAATGAGGAAGGAGCGTGATCTACTGATTATCCTCTGGGGAACATTCACGTAGTCATGCATGATTGAAGTGGAGCACATGCAAGGCACTATGATGACGAGGAGTACTGTATACTGGTTGCAGACCACGTACACTGCCCCAAGACGATCATGTTCTCCTACGGCAGATGCATCTTTCAACAAGATAATGCGCCATGTCACAAGGCCAGCAGTCTCCCCCTCTCGGATGATGGACTTTGCTGTGACATATACCGTTCCTTCCAACGATAACCTGGCCTTGTTCCCTCCCTCCCCAGAGACCACGGGACCACTTTTTCCTCTCCCCTCCTTCTCCCAGAGCGGTTTTTCCTCCTTCCCCTCTCCCCCCACCCCTCTCCCCCCACCCCCTGAGACCCTGCACTCTATCCTCGCCTCTTTCCCTCCCACGTCCCTTCCTCCCTGGCCCTCTTCGGTACAACCCCCGCCCATCTCCCCCCCACCCCCTCTATTCTCCTCCCTTGCTTCTTCCCTTCTCCCTCATCTCCTTGCACCTGGCAGATCCTCCGTTTTGATCATCGTCATCAGTGTGCCACGTCAGTGACGTGTTTGGTGCTGTTCTCCTGTGTGTGGAGAGGTGTGATTTTAATTGTGTGCTGGCCTTGTACTTAGTGTTACTGTCAGTGATTGTTACGTGCTCCGCCATCCGTCAATACTTCTATGCTCCGGTCATACTTCGCCTTGTGCTCTTTTAATTGTCCCAGTGTGTGGTTTTTTTGTGTGCACTACTTTTTTACGGTTTTTATCTTCATGTTACAGTCGCCCCTTTTGTCTATTGGTTTCCATAATGTTACCCCCCCCTCTTTTTATATCTATGTACACCATGTTTTCCCCTTTATGTTATTTTTACATGTCTTCTATTGTATGTTGTATGTCTTTCAGCTGA
This sequence comes from Schistocerca serialis cubense, assembly GCF_023864345.2. Taxonomy (NCBI): domain Eukaryota; kingdom Metazoa; phylum Arthropoda; class Insecta; order Orthoptera; family Acrididae; genus Schistocerca; species Schistocerca serialis. The sequence goes on along the minus strand of NC_064642.1, from coordinate 470,189,425 downwards.
AGAGCAGCGCATATGCGGCTGCCAGCCCACCCTGATGGGGAATTGAAATACAATAAAGAAAAAAAAAACGCCAGCAGTGTGATGGAGTGTTTCGAGGAACACAGTGGCGAGTTCCAGCTGATGTGCTGGTCCCCCTCCTCGCCAGACCTGAACCCGAGCGAATACGTCTGGGATGAGATTAAACATGGTGTCAGTGCTCATCGTCCCCCTCCCCGGAATTTTCGGGAGTTCGATGACTTGTGTGTGTGTACAGATACGGTGCCAAGACGCGTCGCTGCCGGTATCTATGCCAAAAGTTGAGACGTACCGGCTATTAGGTAGGTGGTCATAATGTTCCTGCTGATCAGTGTACGGACACTTTCTATTATCGGGGGCCCATGGAGGTGTCACGCCTGTGAAACTCGGAAGATTTGAGATCAAGAGCTAAGAATCGTCCGTAGAATTCTGAGGTGGTAGTTTCTCAGCAGGAGGTTTTTGACAGAAGAATGAATAGAAGTTGAAGAAAACGCCACAGTAAAGTAATCATTTCTGCCATGGTCTCGTGCGAGTTTTTCAAAAGGTTTGCCGATTCTTTGGCACCTTTCAGCAGTATATGCACTCACAAGGGAAGTAAAATGGAACGACCTCTAGACTCCAGCTGTGTATGAACCTACTGTAACTACACATCATTTTGACGCATTTAGCAACAATCGGCACTACTGATTCTCGTCGTCGAAGGAACACGATGATTTAAAAATAAAAAATGAAGAAAAAAACTTGCCTCAACTAACGTATGCATCTCAATGAAATCGTGTAAGGACTTTTACATCTTAGGAAGAGGCACGGTATAGGGGGAAACCTGATCTTTGATTGTGTACGGAAACCTTAAGCCCACAGAAGATTTAACTGGCGTACGTGTATGAAGGTAGAAAGAATGAAATATATGGACCGAAGCGTTATTTACAGATTGCACAAAAACCAGACTGCACGTATAAGAGCCGAAGAACATGAAAGGCAAAAAGTGGTTCAGAATTCAGTGAGAGGGGGGTTATACCCCAATCCACGATGTTGTTCCATCTGTACATTGAGCAAAGCAGTAAAGGAACCCAAAGATAAATTTTGAGAGGGGATTATAATTCAAGAAGAAGAAACAAATATTTTCAGTTTTGCCAATAACACTGTAATTCTGTCACAGACGGAAAAGACTTGCAAGAGCAGTTGAACAGAATCGATAATATTTGAAACGCGATTATAAGACGAACATCAACAAAAGTAAAACAAGAGTAGCAGAATGTAAGTCTAATTAAAGCAGGTGATTCTGAGGGAATAAGACATGAAAATGAGGCACTAAAAGTGGTGTCATGTTTGCTACTTCGGCAGTAAAATAATTGATGATGGCCAAAGCAGAGAAAACATAAAATGCAGACTGACTGTAGCAAGAAAAGCATTTGTGAAAAAAAACATTTGTTACTAAAGAATACAAATTTAAGTGTTAGGAAGTATTTTCTGAATGTATTTTCCCGGAGTGTAGCCTTGTACGGAAGTGAAACGTAGACGTAAACGGTTCAGACAGGAAGAGAATAGAAGCTTTTGAAATGTTTTGCTACAGAAGAATGTTTAAGATTAGATGGGCAGATTGCGTAGGTAACGAAGACACACTGAATCGAACTGGGAAAAAAGAAGTTTATGGCACAACTTCGCTAAAAGAAGGCCTGGGTCGATAGAATACGTCTTAAAAAATCGAGAAATCGTTAGTTTGGTAGCGGAGGGAAGTGTGTGGCGTGGGGGCGGGGTGGGAAGGGATGGGCTAAAATCGTAGATGGAGACAACGATTAAAGTAAGCAGGTTCATGAGACTGTAGGTTGAAATAGCTATTCGGAGATGAAAAGGCTTCCACAGAACAGAATAGCGTGTAGCATCAAACAAGTCTTCTGGACTGCAGACCACAACAGCAACAACAACAACGACACATAAGAAACGTTTATAGTTGTTCTGCCGCATCACTACTTCTGTTGTAATATAGCATTGTTTCTGCCCTTAGGACCGTCTCACGCATTCAAAGTTACGTAGCAACTGGATGTAGTGAAACAAGGTTTAAGAGATTAACTTCTCATGGTCGGGGTTCACAGTCATGTAAAAATTTTTAGAGGACATCATATTCGCCGTTGAATGTAGAAATTATTTATTTCACTATTACCACTTCGGCCTTAGGGCCATTTTCAAGCGGTACTGCAAAATGATTTGCTCAGCAAATGTTAGACTTTAAAATTCCCCTATATATATACATCATCGTCAAAAATAGGCCTTAGCGCTACGTTTCCATAGATTTGTTACGATTTACATGAATGATTTAACAATGTGAAAGTCTGACATGAGCAAAATCTTTTGCACAACGATATTAAATTGGCCTAAAGGCTGAAATTGCAATAGTAAAATAAATATTTGCTACGGTCACTGGGGAATATGATGTCCTTCCTTTAGAGCGTTCCAAGCAACGGGGTAGAGACGGTGCCCGTAGAAAACACGTCATTATACGGCTTCATTCTCCAGCCATTCGGAACAGAACGTCTAGGGGAATACGTTATGCAGATTACGTGTGCATATTGTGACATGACACTTACCGTGCTGGTAAAGACGTCCGTCTGAATACACACGCTAATTTCAGCAGATACGCGACCAATTATGTGTAATTTTCATTTAATGTGAGCGTGCTGAGTAGCCGTAGAATATGTATGGCAGAGTGAAGTGGAGCAGTTGGAAGGCTGTGATGTGGAACGATTGGAACGATAAGAGGGAGGAACAAACTGGTGCCCAGGAAAACGCGTTACTGCAGACTATCAAACATTATGAAACTGGTGAGTGAGTATGTTCTTTCCGAAGAATGAATTTATAGTGAAGTATTCAAACATTCCTGTCCTTGGGTCAAAATTATAAAAAGGGCAGGGGATCCTGAACAGGCTCATACGAGGATGTGATAGTCGGAAATGATTACAAGCAACATACATTCTATAGCAAGAATGTTAGCTCCTACCGTCACGAACTTCTATCTAAACGCATGAGTTGCAAACCTGCACAAAATTTTGCTGCTTTCTCTTAATAATCTGTTATAAAACGACACAGGCAGCTGGTTCTTTCACTCAGTTCCTTCACTTTCTGCTAAGTCTTCACAGGTCGCCGAAGTCATGTTATCCCACAGGTCTGTAGACGCATCGTCAAGCTGAAATCACACCCGTTAGGGGAAAACGTTAGGTCCTGTCTAAATAACTACGGTAGGACATCTTAGACGACAACTATCAGCTGAATTACTTATTTTTTGTTGCCGTTAAAACACACAATAGGTGTGTTGTACTTTAATCATTTACTGAAATTTTCCTTATAGGAAAACGCCACTAAATTTAAAGGAAACCTCTTGAACTGTGAGAGTATAAAAATGTGGGAATCACCACGATCATTCATCCATATATATATATATATATATATATATATATATATATATATATATATATATATATACTAGTCATCAATCTTTCGAGCGTTGTCATACTGCCCTCTATGTGCGACTTTTTCAATACTGTATATACGTCATATTGATTCTTCTTCCCTCTCCAGTGTTCCACTGTTTTCAGAGTTAAATTCTCAACGGCACAAGCAACAAATACCCCATTAATCTCTCCCTTCTCCTGATGAAATTCTTCTATAGGCTCATGACCTCTGCTGTTCTTCCTGTTACCAATAGATTTCGTATGTTAGATATTCTTTTGTTTCCTAACATCCTTCTTTGGAACCAGTTTTGGATGATTGTAATTTACTTTTCTGTTATCCTGCAAAGTGCCAAGTTTGAGTGTCATACAACACTGTGCTCCGAATAAGTACATTCAGGAACTCCTTGGAATGTAACGTTTAGTAGCAATAACGTTATTTCGTTGCAGAGGCAAGAGTGACGTATATATTTTCATCACTCCAGATAGACCTATTATATGATACGAAAACGTTTTTACTGTAGAAACAGATCTCATGCGTGAACAATACAAATTGCAGTAAGTGCGACTCTGATCATTGCTTGTGTATCACCTACATCTACATACACACTCCACACTCAGCAGGTCACCATACACTACACGGTGGAGGGTACTTTATACCACTGTCGGTCATTGTCTTTCCTTTCCCACTCGCAAATGGAGTAAAGGGAAAAACAGCTGTCTGTATCCTCACGGTCCTTATGCGAGGTGTACGTCGGTGGCAGTAGGGTCGTTCTACAGTCTGTCGCACATGCTGATTCTCTAAACTTTCAGAACTCTATTTCGCAAAAATAGCACCTTATTCCCTTCATCTGAATTCTCCGAGCATTTCTGTAATAGTCACGTGTTGATCGAATTTTCCGGCAACAAATAGAGCAGCCCGCCTCTGAATTTCTTCCGCGTCTTTGTTTAATCCGACCTGATCGTAATCCCAAACTATCAAGCAATACTCAGGCATGAGCTACTCAAGTGTTCTTTACGCAGTCTCCTTTACAGAGGAGCTACACTTTCCTACAAGTCACCCAATAAACCGAAGTCGACCATTCGCCTTTCCTATTACCCATCTTACGTGCACGTTCCATTTCATGTTGCTTTACATCTTGACGCCTAGATATTTCATCGACGTGGTTGTATCAAGGAGCACTCCATTAAAACGTTGTTAGAGCACTGAAGTGTTGTTTTTCATCCTAATCTGTATTAACTTACGTTTTCCCAGACTTAGAGCAAGCTGTCACTCATCACGCCAAATAGAATTCTACACAAGTCATTCTGTATTCTCTTACGGTGACCCAACGGCGACACTTTCCCGCGTCTAGTCTAACAGCATCATCAGCAAACAATTGTAGACTGCTGCACACACTGTCCGCCATATCTTTTATGTATAAATACAAAAACCTGTACTTATGAATTGTGAGACTACTTCAAGAGGTTACACTATCACTAGAATTAAATGTACATAAATGATCTGAGCAATATCTTCAAGAGGAATATATGAAGAGCGTACGCTATCTTCAGATTCATATGAAAACAGTGTCGTGTTAATAGAGAGAAGCCCAGACGGTAATTTCAATCTCACGAAGCTCTCTCATAGAGATCTTGCGAGATGTTGTCCATGGCTGTGGCAATGGGTATTCTCATTTCTAGCAACGTCGTAGGATGTGGAGGTACGTAAAATTCGCCTTAACGAAACTTCACAAGAAAACAACGTGCCCTGTCGGAAGGTGTGTGTGTCGTAATGTACGATCAATTCATCAAAAAAAATTTCAAATGTGTGTGAATTCCTACGAGACCAAACTGCTGAGGTCATCGGTCCCTAGACTTACACACTACTTAAATGAACTTATACTAAGAACAACACACCCACACTTGCCCGAGAGAGGACTCGAACCTCCGGCGGGAGGGGCCGCGCAGTCCGTAACATGGTGCCTCAGACCACTCTGCGCCGCAATTCATCAATCTGGCAGTTGATGATTTAGGTATTTCTGGATATTCAAATTCGATTAGACTGGAGCCTACCTCACTGTGAACCGAAGCCTTCTGTGTTCTCCTGCCTAGTAAATTGTAGCATTAACAAATTTATCTACATATCCGGGATCACATTTCCTGCAACGGTACTATCGAGAAACTGAAATAGGCTAAGGAAATTTCAAAAGACTCTTCGTTTCTTGTGCTTATTGACTTTTATGCTGAAATGAGACATCTTCAAGTATATTTTTCAATCCTGCACTGCTATTTTATAGAAGGAAAAATTAATTGGCTCGCATGTCAGTCTCCTGAGTGGTTTTACGTGCGTGAAGACTGATGCGAGAGGTCGATATAGTCATTGAGATGTGCGCAGATTGTCGGAAGTTTCCAAGTACATGGGAGTTTTCAAAATACATTGCTGGATTCGTTTTCTTGTAGCAGGGTCCTCACTGTGGGTCCCCGTTTGGCCGATTGCTCGAATCGTGTAATAACCAGATTCCCAGGTCAGTCGGATGTGACAGTAGCCCGATATTGGACTACATGGCAACTTGAGATCAGGCATAGTCTTTGGCAATGTTCCAGTCGAGCTACGTCTGACGATCACAAGGGAAATATTGTGCACTCAAGCAAATCGCAACTCCTTCACATTTGCGCCCGCCGTCCGAGAACAAGTAATGAACTCCCTGGAATATTCTGTATCATCCTACTCCATTGGTCGGAGACTAGCAGCAGAAATACCTGAATACCTAAATTATCAACCGTCAGATTGATGAATTCCACGCGGAGTGGTCGCGCTGTGTAGGGGGCCCTGTCACGGATTGCGCGGCCCCTCCCGCCGGAGGTTCTAGTCCTCCTTCGGGAGTGGGTGTATGTGTTGTTCTTAGCGTAAGTTAGTTTAAGTAGTGTGTAAGTCTAGGGGTCAATGACCTCAGCAATTTGGTCCTTTAGGAGACTAGCAGCAGCCAGACCACGGGATTACCGTTCGATGTGTAAACTGTCGCTAACACCACAGCACAACCGGCTGCGTTTGGAGTGATACCTAGACCAGGTTCTGCACTGCCTCGGATAACCATTGTCGGCCAATATGGCAGCGACCATTGTTTTTGAAAGGCACTGAGTGTTACTGCTGACGTCCTGATACGGGTAGGAGTCGGGTATGACATCAGCTCAGGGCTGCTAGTGATTGACATAACTCTGCAGGCACGATGGTACCTCTCCGATGCCCACCCTCCTCATGTGTTACCTATCATGCGAGAGTACCTTGGTGCCATTTTTCAACATGACAATGTTCTGTTGGACATAACACGTGTCTCTCCCAACTATCAGGCGTGATGTTGAGATACTTGAGTGGCCAGCAAGATCCCTAGATCTTGTAACCTATAGTGGTCTTATCTAACTTCTTTGTCTGTTTTTCACTTAATGTGATTTCTGTACAACCATGCTCTTTGATATAACATGGATGTAAATGTTTTATTTATTATTTATGATAATTTATCTAATTGTATTTAATCTCTGGAAGTAATGACAGAAGTAATGTCCTGTAAAAGAGTTGAAATGTTATATTTTACTGGTTCATGCATAGGGAAAGCCCCTCCACAACGGAACTGGCTAGGTGGGAGTAAAGAAGGTGGTTCTGGCGGTCGAGCTGCAAAGTCCCTGTGTACCATGAGTCAGTCGGTGGGCAGCAGGCGAAGAGTGCACATCTTCGGAACTGAAAGAGGCGAGAAGAACCGCAAGATTGTATAATACAGCTACGGATGTGGAAGTAATGGGGCTTATTATTCATGCCATACTTCCGGTATCTCTCTACTATGAAAATCCGACGCGAAGAAGATAATTTTCAGAGCTTGTTGCACAGAAAGAGCCATGGATACTTTTGCCGCCATTTTTGAATAGCACAGGAGATCGACGCAGCCACCACCTTCAGCTCAAATTATCAGTTGACTACTGTATCATTGCTTGGACCAGTTACGTGGTTTTGTTTTCATTAATAATTTTGTCTTCTGTAAACTTTGTGTTGAGCCTTACTCATTTAGACAGGGTCATATCCCAAGTGTTACGATGAATCCGAGTGTCCTGTTTTACTGTACTGAAAAGCAATGATCGTCTTTAATACAAGTTAATAAACTTTGTAGGGTTGTAAAGCACATAATTATTTAGTGAGCATTAGTATAGAAATACTCCTCGTAGTTCTCATAAATGGGCAGTTAAACTATTCAGTTCAAAGAATTTTCTTACTGAAATAATAGTGTTTACAGTTTGATTTCTCATGTCGTTGACAGTGTTCCCCATATTGTGTTGTGTCTAAAGAGTTCAGCTACGACCTGAATCTACCGATAAATTAGTTTCTGGGTGCCCATAGCTGAACGAGAGATTAATGCCACATTACAATAACAATAATCAAGAATAAGCAACTGACTACAAATATTCAAACTATACTAGGATATTAACAAAAGATACAATTACTTCATAATTATTGTAATAGCAGTCATTTACTATGATTAAACTAACAAAAGAACCTCTTCTCCAAGTCAGTAGTGCTCCACCATTAGTAAGGCTTTTATCTACAGTTGTTATTATGTCCCTGCTGTAATGTTCAGATAGTAAGTGTTATTCACAGCCAGTTGTTGCCTACACGCATTAATACTCTTCCAGTGTACTTCAAGTCAAATCACTGGTGTATTACTTGGTAAAGTGTGGCTAGTGTCTTGTATGTTACAAACAAAACAGAAGTTTAGTTTTCAGTAAAGTCAACACACATAGTTAACTTTCGTTATGAACCATGCTAGTACTGGGGTACAACTTTGCCTAATTAGGCTGTCGACGTTTCTTTTTACGTAATTGCAGTTTACTTGATTACTAATAGAACCTTGGTTAGATTCCCGTTTGTTTTACCATTATTTCCTCTCAATAACAATCTTCCCAGAGTCCTAAAACAGTCCGGTACCTCCGCATTGCACACAGTCATGGTTACAAAATTCCTTTCACAAAGGTAACAGATCGGCAGATTACTATTTTAATAGTAGCTGATAGTGTAATAATCTGTCCCCCGTGGAATATATGTGGGACCATCTCGCAGCGCCAGTATCAAGCATATCAAGGACCCGTTGCAACAACAGTCAGCTTGCCTCAGGAGTGGATAAAACGGCTGTATGACAGGCTTCCCAACCGAATCAGTGGATGCATCCAGGCCAGAGAGGGGTGCTATGTCATACTGATAAGGAGGCCGCGTACTGTCAACTTCTTTGTAAATTTGACCGAAAAAGCATCGGGTACTCTCTCAACTCATAAAGTTTCATTTCTTTTCGGCCTTCCCTTCTAGACGCATCTCTTTTTATGCCAAGCAATGTATCTTTAACCTCTGTCATTGGTTGAAGTATGATTTCCTTTATTTTCTTCCCATTACGGTACAGTTTCAGTTGTAGAGACATTTTCAAATGTACGAGTACAACCCATTAGAATGCCCTTAGTTGGATCAGAGTTCAGAAATGTATCAATTCGTGCAAGCAATAGTGTAGTCGTATGAGATGTTGCTATATTTAGTCTAGTATGCTCATACTGTTTTGTGTGGTCAAGGCCAAAAATTATTGGGAACATCCAACTTCTTTCTCAAAATTTTTGAAACGCAAGACTTAAGTCTTAGAGAATAGGAAAAAAACATTAATTCACTAAACGCATCAACATTGAGGTAAATAAAAGTCAAATTGTTACTGTCAGCAAAGCCACAGAAAACGTTACTGAAAGTTATTTCAGTAACGTGAAAGGGACACTAGGCAAATAATAAAAGGATAGGAACAAATCAAGGGTTTTGTGAAAGTGAAGAATCTACACAAACAGATTAACTAATAGTTAATTCCTCTGAAAGTTGAACAACATACCTAGTTTCAATTATCGATTTCAAGGTAACGTTAGAGAAATAATACGCAAAACCATTACAGAATGCAGTGAGATAAAAATTTGCAAACATAATTCAAAAATATCCTGAGGTATTTTACCGAAATTTTCCTATATTTCCAAAGACCGCGTACTGATGTGATACAATGACATCGTTGTTTGAAGACCACAGCAGCCTGCCAACAGCGAGTATAACATAATTAGAACACTGCTGAGATTTCCGGCTAACAGGGAACCCAATCGCCAGAAGAGAACCAGTTAAATCTTTGCCAAGTCTCAATAGCATCATTTAACGCAATTCCTGAAACCTCAGTAATTTTTCTTGCATTGAGGAAGCCTTACGCTAATGATACGTTATCGTCCTCTAACTAAAACAACACCGAAAATGAAATTTATCGGAGAAATAGTGCTGATATTTGGAGCAAAGGAGGATGAGCGAGGTAACTTTTACAGCCCAATTGTATTTCAGAAAAAATTATGTAAAAATATAGAATACGAAGCTCTAAACTTATAAAATTTAATCATTACTTCTAAGAAGTTTAAGAAGGGAAATTAACATACAGTTTAACGATATATCTGACAGTTACATAATTTTTCCAGAATGTTCTACAAAAATAATTAGGAGAATTAATCTTTCATAGTGAAAAGCAACAGCGTGTAAATATGGGAGAGAAATAATTCGTCACAAATACTGAAATTACACCAAAATACATCGAAACAGAAATAGGTGAAAACGAAAAAGCGTGTTTTAATATCACAGGAATACTATACAGCAAAACAATTTAGAAATATCTCATATATATAAAGTATGTAGTAAATTGGCTCTACGAAAGATATACATAATCAGAAATACACAATTATAAGTACAATACTAAAGGATTGCATGTAGCAGTAACACTACAAACTGAATACCCTTCCATATATTTTTCAAACGGATTGAACAGATACTTTAAGTTGAGTGATACGAAAAGTTAATCTTTGGTTGCACATTTCTGTTCAACAAAATACCAAAACAAGGATTTGTATCTTTCTAAATGAAAGAGGTAACAATAGCCTTGACCAAAGTTATTAAAGCTTAACCAGCCAATTATGTCAAGGTAATTAAGTCTGGAAGTTTCTTTCTGTCTTTTTCTGAGTCTTCAAGCTTATGCCTTTCCAATTCTTTTCCAAGTTCACAGAAAGGACAAACGTGATGGGAGGGAACGGTGAAAAAAATGGAAATACGAAACAAATTTTAGCAATGAAATACTTAATTTAGAGGACAAACTCAGGCCAAGTAAAAAAATCGGGAACAACAGCGATATAAGAAAGAAAAATGCTGCATGGGGAGAAAGTTAAGGAGTGTGGTGACGGTTAGAGACAACAAAGACTAACAGAAACTGTTATTATACAATTCCGCTTTATCAGCATTACAATTGCAGCTGCACAAGCTTAATTCAACACACGATCTTCGAACGGATGCAGAAACTTCATTCAAGTGAAATGATGAGGAGCTAACGGAGACTTACGTGCGTGACGACTGCGGACCCTGGGTTCTGCTGGTGCACGGGACAGCCATCCTTGCCGAGACCGTCCTCGGAGAAGTTGCGGCTGCTACCGCTCTTGAGGAAGTCGGCGCTGGTGTCGCTCACCATACAGACGAGGGCGAAGCTCAGGTTGTAGCGCATCAGGATCAGGTTGAACAGCGTCGCGAATGCGCACATCGTGAACGTCAGTCGACACGACCCCATCAGCGGCGCTGTTAAAAGAACGGAACAATCAAGTGACATTCTAAACAGCTATGCGAACACTGCTACGACAGCCTCTTCCCCATGTCTTACTTCCAATGTCGTCACGACAAGACTCCTGTTGGTTTCAGTTTCATTAGCTGTCAGAAATGATTTGAATGTGTATCATATCCCAAAATAAATAGGGACAACAGATTTCTTTAGCCGAGCGGTCTAAGGCGCTACAGTCACGGACTGTGCGGCTGGTCCCGGCGGAGGTTCGAGTCCTCCCTCGGGCACGAGTGTGTGTGTTTGTCCTTAGGATAATTTAGTTTAAGCACTGTGGAAGCTTAGGGACTGATGACCTTAGCAGCTAAGTCCCATAAGATTAAAAAAATAATAATTCTGAAGTGTAAGCATGTTTTTGAAGTCAAAAGGCAATCCACATTGATACAGGTTTGGCGAAACCGTACTGCAACTAAAGCCTAGTTTATACGACGACACCAGGTTGCAGGAAACTGCGCTACCTGCCACTGCGCATGTGCCTCGAGCGTTTTTGGTGAAACTAAACACTTTCGGCGTGTTCCAACTTTGGCGACGCTAGTTGCATGAGTTTTGAGGTTACATGTGTTCGTAGGGTGTAGACAAATTGAAATATGAAGTGAGGAACGAATAATAATGTTCACTTTTTGGATATCTATGCTTTGCACAGTTCTTTGTGGGAGTTCAGTGATGCTGATTACTGAAATAAGCAACATATTGCTACCACTGAGACCGTCATGTGCGATCATAACATAGATGGTTTGACAATATCTGAGCTGCAGGGCAAAATTTATTGAGTTAGGAGCACATATACAACTGAATTAAGAAAAATACAGGCAAGTGTAGTTCTAGCTGTGGCAAAGCTCTCGTCTACAAGACTAAAATCCCATCGTTCGAGTTGACCAACTCTTGGTTAAGGAATACTGTTGACAGGAGGGAAGGCTATACAAATTCAAGAAGCTGCATTCGTTTTTCAATATTCATCTATTTAAAACGTCGCAGCAGTGCTTCCCATTCACATATGTTAGAATTTTGAAATTTTGCCGCTGTACAGATCTATCTTCAAGAGAGTAGTTTGCAAACCATTCTCTTCTTAATGCGGCCTGCTTCGAATAATTATTGCTGTTAACGTTAATAATTATTACTGATAATGTTAATAATTATTGGTGTCAATGGAAAAGCGTCATCACCAACTAAAACCACATCTTATAGCATGCCGAGTGTTCTCGATTGCAATGCACGCGATATGATATGTAATTTCAGTTCTGGCGACAGTGCTTCATGAGTTACAGTACCATTATCCTTTATCACATAATTAACTCTATTTAGACGAAACGTGAACAGTTCTGGTGACATTCTAAGATAATTAAAATCACTTCTTGGGTCTTCCGTTATAAATTATTTCAGCAAGGATGTTTAGCAACCGAGCTGACGTCTTTCCTTCATCCAGTCACGAATCGAAATACGTTTCTTAGTTTTTTGTTATGCAGCGATTCCACGTGACAAGCTTCAACTCCATGACAAGTCGTGATACGTGCAGCTGCCAAAACTTTCATTTCAGACACGAGTCAGGGATAAACAAAGCGACGAAACTGAAGTGTATACTGATGTCGCCGTGTCTACAGCATATACACCACTTGCGTGCAACTCACTCCACGCAACGAGTGGCGCAACCCAATATCGTCGTGTAAACTAGGCTTAAATGGTGTTTTCTTCTTGGAGGATGACTTTCCTACATAGATAACTTAATACTGCCCTGAAAAAGGTTTCTTGGATATAATTCTTAGTCCCTTCAACAGAATCGTGTACCTTTTACCTACCCTCTGACTGATGTGATACAGTTACTGAACAGTTCAAAGAAGACTTGAGTATCATTTCAAATAGGTACCCCATTTACATAATTATAATTGGTGGTAACTTCAATCTATCCTCGATATGTTGGTGAAATACATGATCAAAGCCGGTAGTAGGTATAAATCATCATCCGAAATTGTACTAAATTCTTTCACCAAAAATTATTTTGAGCAATTAGTTCAGGAGCCCACTTGAAGTGTAAATGATTGCGGAAACATAAATGACCTCTTCGCAACAAATTTGGAAACTTGTGGTGAGGTCTTATGGGACCAAACTGCTAACGTCATCGGTCCCTAAGCTTACACACTAACTTACGCTAAACTAACTTAGGCTAAGAACGACACACACACACACACACACACACACACACACACACACACACACACACACACACACCCATGCCCGAGGGAGGACTCAAACCTCCGACGGGGGGGGGGGGGGGGGGGAGCCGCGCCGACCGTGACAAGACGGCTAAGACCGCGCGGCTGCCCCGCGAGGCTCGCAACAACTAATACTGGGCTAATAGGGAGCGTCATGACAGGGATTAGTAAACATAAGGTCGTTGTTGTGACGCTGAATACAGTAACATTTACATCCACCAAAAATGAACGCAAAATATATCTATTTAAAACAGCAGATAAAAGTTCTCATGACCCCTCCCCAACAAACAGTTTCCATTCCTTCCGAACTAATTACTTAAGTATAAATCTGATGTGGCTTAAATTTAAAAAAAATAGTACGGACAGCAGCTGAAAGATTATACCACATAAATTAATGAAAGACGGATATGATACCCCATGGTACACAAAACAGGTTAGAACACTGTTGCAGAAGCAACGAAAACAGCATGCCAAATTTAAAAATATGAGAAATGCTCAAGATTGGTGAAGTTTAACAGAAACTCAAAATTAATCACTGATTTGAAAAGTGAGATGTTTCAATAGTTTCCACAACGAAACTCTTCCACGGAACCTGACACAAAATTCAAAGAGTTCTATTTCTATGTAAAATACACCAGCGAAAGATACAATCAATACTTTCATTGCGTGATATCAATGGCGCTGTTACTGATGAGAGAGCCACTACAGTGGACTTAGCCGGCCGGAGTGGCGGAGCGGTTCTAGGCGCTATAGTCTGGAACCGCGCGCCGGCTACGGTCGCAGGTTCGAATCCTGCCTCGGCCATGGATGTGTGTGATGTCCTTAGGTTAGTTAGGTTTAAGTAGTTAAGTTCTAGGGGACTGATGACCTCAGAAGTTAAGTTCCATAGTGCTCAGAGCCATTTGAACCATTTGAACAGTGAACTTACTAAATACAGTTATAAGAGGTCCATGACTAAGGAATTTACTGCTAGCGCACTCGACCAGATGTAATTTCGATGGACTGCTCACGCACTGCCTGCAATATGTAAGCTATAAGATAATCTCAGACCAGAGAGCAGTGTTGGCTGCAGTAAGGGCAGTGTCAATAGAGTAAGTAGTAGCTAGGTGTCGTGTGTATGGAGCTGGCTGGGCCGGTCGTGGGGAGCGATGGCGGTGCCTGAGCGATGTAGCATAAAGTGAAAGCAGCCGCGCACATATGTAGTTAGTTACAACAAAATTTGTACTATTGTTATATCAAATTCCATGTAAATGTTTCAAAAAAAATCTTTTAATAATAATCTTTTTTTATAAAATTAACTTTTTTGACAATCATTCATTTGAATTTAAAGAATTTACTAATTTCTGCAATCCATGGTCATCCCAGTTATCGTAAAGAAAAATCAGTTGTTTCTTTTATACATGACAAATATAGCGGCATGCATTGCACTGGGCTGTGCCAGAAAAATTTCTTTTAGGAGCAGGTATATACGCGTTATCCAGCGACTTCATTGAGGTAAGAATTTTTAGTTTATTCAGTATGATCTTTCAGGGCCATGGTGCAGCACTGCTGACGTCACAGTCAGTTAATTATTGAAAGGTTACATATGAGTCACATTTTTTATTGGGAGGTTAGTCACGTTATTATTGCGAGGTTACACTGAATGTGAATATATTTTCTGTTGGGAGGTTACACGGTTTTCAGAAATGCTTTCACTGACGAAGACGAAGAAAATAGTTGAGAATTCGAATCAGGAACTTCTGTCAATAGACGGAACTTAGAACTAGATATTCACGGTGTAGCGAAACAACTCAAATTACTTAATAAAGACAAATCTTCCGGTCCAGGTTACAAATCAATTAGATTCCTTTCAGAGTAAGCGATGCAATAGTTCCTTATTTACCAATCGCATACACCAGATCGCTAGGCGAACGATCCGCACCTAAAGACTGGAAAGTTTCACAGATCACAGTAACGGTCAAGAAAGGAAACAGGAGTAGTCTGCTGAATTACAGATCCATAGGATTTTAGAACACATACTGTGTTCGAACATTAAAAATACGATCTATTGACACACATTTTGAACAGATTCACAAAATGTTGTTGTTGTGAAACACAGCTGGCTCTTCATTATTATGGGGCACTGAGTGCTATCGACAGGGAATCTCAAATTGATTCCTTATTCCTAGAGTTCCAGTTTTTATTTTCTAAACAAAATGCTTGTCTATGGAGTATCGTCTGAGCTATGGGATCGTGATTTCGTTTCAGAAAAGCCACAGAGTTTGTAACTGACGGAAAATAATGGAGTACGGCGGAAATGATATCTGGCGTTCCACAAGGAAGTGTTACAGGCCCTCTATTGCTCCTGATCTATATAAACGATTTAGGAGACAACGCTAGCAGCCCTATTAGATTTTTTCAGATGATGTTGCCATTTACCATATCATATGACCAAAACCAATTGCAAAATGATTTAGACAAGATATTTGTGTGGTACCAAAAGTGGCAATTGACCCTAAGTAATGAAAAATGTGAGGTCATGCACAAGAATACTAAAAGGAAGTCGCTAAATTTCGCTTACCCGATGAATAACACAAATCTAAAAACTGTCATTTCAACTAAGTACCTAGGGATAACAATTACGTACAACTTAAATTGGAACAACCAAATATGAGTAAATAATATTGTGGAGAAGGCAAACCAAAGACTGCGTTTTATTGGCAGAACACTTAGATGGTGCAACAAATCCACTAGAGTGCCTCCGCTTGCCCGCTCTATGCTAGAGTACTGCTGTGGGTATGGGATCCTTACCAGATAAATTCACGAAGGACATCGGACAGTTTCAAAAAAGGGCAGCTCGTTTTGCAATATCGCGAATAGAGGAGAGTATGTCACTGGTGTGATACTCAAGTTATGGTGGAAATCATTAAAACAAAGGCATTTCCAAGCGGCGAAGTCTATAGATGGAATTTCAATCTCCAACTTCCTCCTTCAAATGCGAAAATATTTTGTTGACGTCCACCTACGTTGAGACAAATGATCATCATGTTCGTTTGTACCGCGTCGTGTTGAGAACAGAACTGTGTGAAAGTGGTTCGATGAATTTGCATTGCAGAACAAATGTAAAAGCAAAACAATATGTGTTGTGGCTTGAAAAGAATCAATAGCTATTGACTGATAACAGTGATTAAATTCAAAGCAGGATAATTTAATATAGCTATAAACATACTTGTAGTCTGAGAGTCGGATTACAGGCAGTAGCGCTAAATTGTGGGCAAGCACTGTTGTAGAACCTTTGGTAGCTACAGTAAATATATCAACAGCGCTACTTTTAAGCAATATTCTAATTGATTATTCTGAAATTCATTAACGCAAAAGGAAATAGATTTTGTGCCCATAGTTCAGTCGCAAGAGAGATAATGAATCCGTTCCGACAATAGTACACTCTTCGGATGACTGTGAAATACGATCCTAGTGGAGTAGCAGTCATTCTAGGGATACGGCAATGGGAGTAATATGTCCATTAGCGTATAGTCATTGCGCTACTGCCACACATCAGAATGCTCGTACCACTGCTACAGTTATAATTGCAGGCACTGAATTATTTGTCCAAAACGTGCTAAGCACTAGATAGCATTAACACTAACAGGTTTTTCTTCGTAGCCTATCCATATCAGGCATTACATCTGAACTGTGCCAGCCTGTATTTTCATGAGTGTTGAGACATTTCTCGATACCAGAAAAATCATCTGTAGGAGTTAACATGAATTCCACAAGTAACGTTAGTGCGAAACCCGGCTCACTCTCTCCGTCCACGTGACTCATAAGGCACTACACACCGGTGCGTAGATTGATGCCGCGTTCCTTGCTTCTAGAGAGCACTCTATACAGTTTACGAGCCTATAGAATATCAGGGTTGACTGGATAACTCCTATCAAATAGAGCCTCTGTTATTCTTAACCCCTACAATAGTGTACATTAATGTTAGCTGCGTATTAGCTGCAACAGAAATATTTCTTCTCAATGGAAAACTCATATACACTTTTGAGAATATTCAGTCTCTTCTCCATACACAGATGTTGCCACCTTTTGGGCGTAACAATAAAAATATCAGCAAGTGAATGCAGCAGTAGACAGCAACTTGTGGCCGCCAGAATGCACAGAAGTGGTTGGTTAGTTGTATTCCACCGTATAATAGAATATTGCTGGTATTTTGCTTGTTTATTTATTACAATAGTGAATATTTCAAAATTAATCATTTTATTCCACAAGAAGGAGCCAAGTGTACAAAGTATATTTTAAAAACAGATAGATATGTATAAATCTTGCAGCTAAAATCATTAAAAAGTCACCTATGAACATTAAAGGATAAAGAAAAATTTCCTTCTTCCAGAAAAAAAGTCAGGTCTGAAAGGGACAATGGGGAAAAATTTCCAGATGCAAAAGCAGCTTCACGCCTATCCCAAGGGAGTGTTATACAGCCAGTGCTAATCAGAATACATCTAAATGACTTGGTGGATAAAGTCTAAAGCGACATGGACATTTTCGCGTATGCTGCTGTTGTATATTGACAATTTGAAATGCTACAAACCTGTAACCAAATGTAGGAAGACCTACAAAGGATCGAAGCTTGGTGATGGAATTTGCTGTTGACTTTCAGCATTAACAGGCATACACCAATGCCGAACAAACACTACGAACAGTTATATTCATTAGATGTGTGGGAGCATGCTTATAGAGCGATTTGAAGTGGAACGTCCAGATTAAACCAATAAAGGAACGGTAGTTAACAGACTGAACGTACTGGAAGGGTCTCTGGGATGTGTTGTCACCTTACGAAGGAGGTAGCTTACGAAACCCTCCGTTCAGAAAAAAATGTTCAAATGTGTGTGAAATCTTTTGGGACTTAACTGCTAAGGTCATCAGTCCCTAAGCTTAAACACAACTTAATTTAAATTATCCTAAGGACAAACACACACACCCATGCCCGAGGGAGGACTCGAACCTCCGCCGAGACCAGCTGCACTGCCCCTGACAGCAGCGCCTCAGACCGCTCGGTTAATCCCGCGCGGCCTCCGTTCAGACAACACTTCAGTATTGTTCTCTAGTGTTCTTACCAGTTAGTTTTGGTGCAGAATTCAAAGAAGGGAAGCGAATTTCAAGACGAATTAGTTTAGGAAGTACGAAATGTTGCAGAGATTATCATTCAACTGCAGTGACAAACGCAACAAGAGGTGCTGTGTATCACGGTGTGAATCACTGTTAAAATTTCAAGAATGTACGTCCCGAGGAGATACCTCAATACCTTGTTTCCTTCACACATATCACGAAAAGACCGTCAAGGTAAAATTAGAGACATCTGAGATGACAGGGAGATTTGCCAACAACCGTTCATCCGTGCACCATCCACGACTGGAACAGAAAAGGGGGAAGTGACAGTAGTACGTAAAGTTCCCTCTGCCACAGGCGGTAATGTGATTTAAGCAGTACAGACATAGATGCACAGTAGACGCAGATTCTAACAAAGGGAACAATTCATACCCAGGGATGTAGCATAATATTGGTTTGCACATTTCACGTGCAAAAAACTGTTAGAGAATATATAGAATCTGCATTGACATTACTGTTGTGGACCTAGGTTGAATTAGTGGGTCAGGAGAACCCCTGTCAGAAATCCTGCACGTGCTGCAGCTTCTCCACAGACTGCTTCCAACACCGCGGGACCCTATTGTGCTTTGTCATAGCCTAGGTGCCGGTATGTGGCAGCACGCATTCAAGAGTCAGGCAGTGTGTATTCAAGACACCAGCCTATGGTCGCTGGAAATGCTGTTTGTACATTTCCGTCTAATAACCTTGTCGTCGACAGGGTGGCAGTGCCTAATTTTCTTCTTTCCTTCCGTGTCGACCGAGAGCGGGTTTTTGGGCCGTCACCAGAACCGGACCCAGGTACAAGTACCTGGAGTCCATGCACAGTGTCCCTCAGCATCCACTCTCGCTGGCCTCTCCCATCGGACGGCGCTTACCTCGCCCCCCTCCCCCCCTCCCGCCCCCCTCACCGTTACAACCACCCTACATACGTACAACTTTCGCTCACGATCCGTTGGTTCCACCATATATATATATATATATATATATATATATATATATATATATATATATATATATATATACTCCTGGAAATGGAAAAAAGAACACATTGACACCGGTGTGTCAGACCCACCATACTTGCTCCGGACACTGCGAGAGGGCTGTACAAGCAATGATCACACGCACGGCACAGCGGACACATCAGAAACCGCGGTGTTGGCCGTCGAATGGCGCTAGCTGCGCAGCATTTGTGCACCGCCGCCGTCAGTGTCAGCCAGTTTCCCGTGGCATACGGAGTTCCATCGCAGTCTTTAACACTGGTAGCATGCCGCGACAGCGTGGACGTGAACCGTATGTGCAGTTGACGGACTTTGAGCGAGGGCGTATAGTGGGCATGCGGGAGGCCGGGTGGACGTACCGCCGAATTGCTCAACACGTGGGGCGTGAGGTCTCCACAGTACATCGATGTTGTCGCCAGTGGTCGGCGGAAGGTGCACGTGCCCGTCGACCTGGGACCGGACCGCAGCGACGCACGGATGCACGCCAAGACCGTAGGATCCTACGCAGTGCCGTAGGGGACCGCACCGCCACTTCCCAGCAAATTAGGGACACTGTTGCTCCTGGGGTATCGGCGAGGACCATTCGCAACCGTCTCCATGAAGCTGGGCTACGGTCCCGCACACCGTTAGGCCGTCTTCCGCTCACGCCCCAACATCGTGCAGCCCGCCTCCAGTGGTGTCGCGACAGGCGTGAATGGAGGGACGAATGGAGACGTGTCGTCTTCAGCGATGAGAGTCGCTTCTGCCTTGGTGCCAATGATGGTCGTATGCGTGTTTGGCGCCGTGCAGGTGAGCGCCACAATCAGGACTGCATACGACCGAGGCACACAGGGCCAACACCCGGCATCATGGTGTGGGGAGCGATCTCCTACACTGGCCGTACACCACTGGTGACCGTCGAGGGGACACTGAATAGCGCACGGCACATCCAAACCGTCATCGAACCCATCGTTCTACCATTCCTAGACCGGCAAGGGAACTTGCTGTTCCAACAGGACAATGCACGTCCGCATGTATCCCGTGCCACCCAACGTGCTCTAGAAGGTGTAAGTCAACTACCCTGGCCAGCAAGATCTCCGGATCTGTCCCCGATTGAGCATGTTTGGGACTGGATGAAGCGTCGTCTCACGCGGTCTGCACGTCCAGCACGAACGCTGGTCCAACTGAGGCGCCAGGTGGAAATGGCATGGCAAGCCGTTCCACGGGACTACGTCCAGCATCTCTACGATCGTCTCCATGGGAGAATAGCAGCCTGCATTGCTGCGAAAGGTGGATATACACTGTACTAGTGCCGACATTGTGCATGTTCTGTTGCCTGTGTCTATGTGCCTGTGGTTCTGTCAGTGTGATCATGTGATGTATCTGACCCCAGGAATGTGTCAATAAAGTTTCCCCTTCCTGGGACAATGAATTCACGGTGTTCTTATTTCAATTTCCAGGAGTGTATATATATATAGTCAGGTGATTTTGGCACGACGCTGCTTGTCTACATTTCTTGGTAATAGTGAATAATACACGTATTCGCCTTGTTTTTTATACGTTTCTGCACGTTTGAGTATTAGTAATAGCTATGGTGCAGTGCTGTTGTTGCTAACTTTTCATGGGTATGTACAACAAATGTGTAATTGTAAATGTCATTTTGATATGAGGTACTATCTATATTGGAAAAATATCGAGAGACGGTATCGTAAATTCTTACACTGTAGAGCTAATTTCTGCGATTTTTTCAGCCACATGGTTACGAGGCAAGTGCTAGACAATCTGGAAGTGTGTTTGAGTAATCTGCCAGTCATTGTATACATATTCGTGCTATGTTCATATGCAAATGAAATTTATACGTGACAGTCTGACTCATATGAAAATAAAATTTATACGTGACAGTCTGATAAATTTCCTCCAGTTTATGCAATGTTCTCAAACCGTTGTGTGTTTCTGAGTACCACCGCATGAGACAGTTTCTTGCGGTATGTGCTTTTTGTGTTCTACTTTTCCGAAAGATAAACAAAGAGTAGAAATATGGTACCACAAAATAAAACGGAAGAAGTTAGTCTTTACAAAATATTCAGAAGTGTAAACTCCTTAAATAAAGTGTAATCTGAGCTATGATACTGCGCCTAAAAGGCACCATACTCTTCCTCCTCACATATTTAACCTGAGTTCCAGGTATCAAATTGTTAACACATAGCTTCACGGAATTTATGAAGGTGATGGAGATGTTGAGGACAGAATTCTCGTTCTGCGCATCCGAATTCTCATTCCATAGATACAGTACCTATACTCTATGGGTTCCACCGGCAGACGTAGCCCCTCTGAAAGACGCCATTCCAATGAGTAGGTGGATGCTGACCTGTTGCTGTCTGTTGCTGCTACGCCTCACATGCAGAGACGAAGGCCGCTGTTGTCCAGTGTGATCCGCCCGTTGGCCTTAAAACAACGCTGCAGAGATCGTTTTGCCATCTGGAGACATCACTTCACAACTGATCACTGTCTGCTCGCTCGATGGGTCAGCTGCAATCGCTTTGCATATGCTGTTGATGTAACGTTCTGTTCGGACAGCCTACTTGCGAGACCAGAGACCTCGTTTGGAATTACCCATGACTGCCTGGCTGTTTTTAAGGGGGCTGAATATGTGTTTGTACTTTGCCTTGAGCGAATATAGATCTCTTACATGCTCTCTGTTAGGTAGTGCCACTTCTTTAACTTTCTGTTTAGCAGACGAATGTTTCCTGTGAACTCTACCATGACGATGTACACATTGGCTCGAGATACAACTATCTGATCTAAGACTGTTCTTACATATGCACCAGCAAAATAGGAGACGATAGTTTGCCCTCCTCGGCACTTTGTGAGGTTCTCAATGGCGATGTAACTCGAATACCATTTCACGTGTACTGTGACTTCCGGACATGTTAAGTTTTGAGGGGGATTAAGGAAAAAACAATATAAGTACAATCACTTTCAGAAAAATCAGAATACCTTGAACGACTAGAGATAGGATGTTCATATTCACAGGACATTTACATTAGTGCATTGTGCAGAAATCTACGTGTAAATCTACAAGGATACTCTGCAAATAACATTTAAATGTCTGGCTGAGGGTTCATCGAACCGCCTTCATAGTTCCCTATTATTGCAATCTCGTATAGCGCGAGGAAAGAACAAACACCCATATCTTTCCGTACGAGCTCTGATTTCTCTTGTTTTATCAGAGTGGTCGTTTCTCCCTATGTAGGCCGGCGTCAACAAAATATTTTTGCATTCGTAGGAGAAAATTGGTGATTGGAATTTCGTGAGAAGATTGGTCCGCAACGAAAAACGCCTTTGTTTTAATGATGTCCAGCCCAAATCCTGTATCGTTTCAGTGACACTCTCTCCCGTATTTCGGGATAATACAAAATGTGCTTCCCTTCTCTGAACTTTTTCGATGTACTCCGTCAATCCTGTCTGGTAAGGATCCCACTCCGCACAGCAGTATTCTAAAACAGAACGGACAAGCGTAGCGTAGGCAGTCTCCTTAGTAGATCTGCTACATTTCCTAAGTGTCCTGCCAATAAAACGCAGACTTTGGTTAGCCTTTCCCACAACATTTTCTATGTGCTCCTTCCAATTTAAGTTCTTCGTAATTGTAATTCCTAGGTATTTAGTTGAAATTACGGCCTTTAGATTTGACTGATTTATTGTGCAACCGAAGTTCAACGGTTTCCTTTTAGCACTCATGTGCTCGCATTTTTCGCTGTTTAGGGTCAATTTACAATTTTCGCACCATACAGATATATTTTCTAAATCGTTTTGCAATTTGTTTTGATCTTCTGATGACTTTACTAGTCGGTAAACACAGCGTTATCTGCAAACAACCTGAGACGGCTGCTCAGATTGTCTCCCAAATCGTTAATATAGATAAGAAACAGCAAAGAGCCTATAACACTACCTTGGGGAACGCGAGAAATCACTTCGGTCTTACTCAAAGACTTTCCGTCAATTACTACGAACTGTGACCTCTCTGACAGGAAATCTCAAATGCAGTGACATAACTGAGACGATATTCCATAATCACGCAATTTTGCTACAAGCCGCTTGTATGGTACAGTGTCAAAAGCCTTCCGGAATTCCAGAAATACGGAATCAATTTGAAATCCCTTGTCAATAGTGCTCAACATTTCATGCCGGTAAATAGCTAGTTGTGTTTCACACAAACGTTGTTTTCTAAATCCGTGTTCACTGTGTATCAATAGGCCGTTTTCATCGAGATAATTCATAACGTTCGAACACAATATATGTTTCAAAATCCTGCTGCATATCGACGTCAATGATATGGACCTATAATTTAGTGGATTACTCCTACTAGCTCTTTGAATATTGACGTGACCTGTGCAACTTTCCTGTCTTTGAGTACCGAACTTTCGTAGAGTGAGCGGTTGTATATGATTGTTAAGTATGGAGCTATTGCATCAGAACACTCTGAAAGGAACGTGTTTGGTATACAGTCTGGACCAGAAGACTTGCTTTTATTGAGTGATTTAAGTTGCTTCACTACTCCGAGGTTATCTACTTCTACGTTACTGATGTTGACAGCTGTTCTTGATTCGAATTCTGGTATATTTACTCATCCGTTTTTTGTGAAAGCATTTCGGAAGGCTATGTTTAGTTACTTTGCTTCGGCAGCACTGTCCTCGATAGTATCTCCACTGTTATCGCGCAGAAAAGGCACTGATTGTGTCTTGTCGCTAGCATACTTCACATACGACCAGAATCTCTTTGGATTTTCTGCCAGGTTTCGAGACAAAGTTGCTTGTGGAAACTATTATAAGCATTTTGCATTGAAGTCCTCGCTAAATTTCGAGCTTCTGTAAAAGATCGGCAATCTTGGAGATTCTGCGTCTATTTAAATTTGGCGTGTTTTTTTCGTTGTTTCTGCAACAGTGTTATGACCCGTTTTGTGTACAAAGGAGGATAATCTCCGTCGTTTGCTAATTTATTTAGTACAAAACTCTTAATTGCTGCCGATACTATTCCTTTGAATTGATGCCGCATCTGGTCTACACTTATATTAATTTGGAAGGAGTGGAGATTGTCTTTCAGAAAGGCGTCAAGTGAATTTTTATCTGCTTTTCAGGTTTTAGGGGTTACAACATTCAATTTCGCTACAACAACCCTGTGTGCACTAACACCTGTATCCGTTTTGATGCTTGTCATTAACTCAGGATTATTTATTGCTAAAAGGTCAAGTGTGTTTTCACAGCCGTTTACTATTCGCGTCTGTTCAGGAACAAACTGCTCGAAATAATTTTCAGACAATGTGTTTAGCACCATTTCTGATGATGTTTTATGCATACTTCCGGAATTAAACATGCATTTTCGCCAAAATGTCAAGGGTAAGTAAAGTCACCACCAACTGTAACTGTGTCAGTCGGTTTCGTATAAATGATTAGCGTTTGTACAACGTCAGTCCGCGGGTTCAAGGTCAACATCGATATCGTAGCAACACCATCTACCAATGAAATGTGCCTACGCCTCTAGTTATCGCTATACCGGAGGTAATGGATCAGTGTGACTTGGGCAGAGGTGAAGAATGGCTCGCAGACGTATGCGCGAACTGTACTGTAAAATCAATGAGTTTGAAACAGGGCACACTATTGGCACGAGAGAACGTGATACATCCATCCGGAAAGTTATTGCTCCTCATGTGGAACGAAGTGTTTCGGCAGTGCAACTGGTCTGGGAAGACGGTTAACGGAAGACCGAAGAACACGAGGAGATGGATCAAGTCGCACCATCCAGACCAGCCCCCGAGAAGTTAGTTACCTCATCCGAATAGCATTGGCAAGACCGGTCTTCGTCCTCCTCGGCTCTGGGCAATCGTGAAACAGTGTAACACATTGTACGCTATCGGGGGTGACAGTCCATCGCCGTTTATTACGGCGTGGGTTACGTGCGCGTCGTCCACTTCTCCGCCTACAATTAACGAATGTGCAGAAACATGGTAAAGGGCAATGGTGTATGGAAAGACGTCACTGGGAGCAGGAATAGCATCACATAGAGTTTTCGGCCGAGGATACGTTCTGTTTGTTTGAAAATGAGGCCGCATTTTGGTTCGCCACAGGCATGGGGAGCGACATCACAGTGACTGCATTCGCACAAGACACGTAGTTCCAGCTCGATGCCTATGGGGTGCTATTGGATACTACCACAAATCACAGTTGGTGTCCAGGACACTGTGACCAGTGTGCTCTACGTGAATGACATGCTGCGTCCTGCAGCCATACCCTTTCTGCACAACACTCTGGGAACCATTTTTCAGCAATCTAATAGACAACCACATGTTGCTGCACGAACACGTGCCTTCTTTGTGTCACAGGATGTCAGCCTTTTGTGGGGGACCGCCAGATCAACAGACTTGCCACCTTTATCAAATGTGTGGGGTATGGTGAAACGACGGCTGCAGCGCCGTGACGCATTGCGGATCACCACAGCCCAACTTTGGAACCAGGAGAATGCAGCATTGACGGGTACACCGCAGGGTGCTATTTGCGCCTTATAAGCGTCGATGCCATCACGCAAGGAACAGGTTATCAGGGCCCATGGCGGACCCTGTGCCTGCTAGGCAACAGGACACATACTGAACCGAGATGACTGAAATGCTAATCATTTCTGCAGAACATACTAATGTACATATCGTGTGAATATGAATGTCCTGTCTCTAGTCGTTGAAGGTGCTCTGTTTTTTTCTGAACATGAAAATACATTAGAGGTAACTCAGATATTCCTCTTCTAAAATGAGAGGGCTGTGGCAGGGTTTTCGTATCATTTGGTCTTCCCTACATGCATATAAAAAGGAAATTCTTGAAATCCTGACTTGGTAATATCAGAGCAACGCTGCAGTTGCTAGTCAGAATTCTTTATTTAGGCCTACTGCTGCATCGAGGTATAAAAATAAGGGAGGTGGCACTACAGGCTTAACGCTATGCGCCGCTTTGAAGCCAGAGTGGGCAGGGCCTGCCGCTATTTTAAGTGACCCAAAACATTAGCAGACTACAGTTTACGAATGCTTCTTGTTAATTATTTCTGTAGTGTGCGCGCAACATCTGTTTTAAATACTAAAAATTATGGAGCTTACACAAATGAAATTGTCAGGAAGGCAATTTCGAACATTTTTGTGTTCTGGAATGCATATTTGCTCTAGTAATACGACACAATCAGTGTGTCGTCACGGGGAAGTGCCACCGCGGTGAACTATGGGGGTATGAATGCAGTGAACCTAATGTTTTGGGCTAGTTAACATGGGGGTCAACCTCCCTTGCATTTTTACCTCCATATACAGTTTTCAAACGCCAATTTTTAAATGTACTGGATTCCCAGACGATCCAGCCGGTAGCACCAGTCCTTCACTGCTTTGAAATGAATCCGTCGCTCAATTACGCTCCATCAACCTTTCCTGTTTTTACTATCTACGGCATCGTCGTCTTTCGTTCTTCCGTTTCAAAGAAAGCTGTGATCCGTCACTTGAGATAAAACAGAGCTAGTTCGTGACGTCTCTCGTTGGCGTCTGCTAATCCCAGCGCAAACTCGAGTAACTATTCTAAGGAGTTAGTCGACAGACACGTAAAGGTCATCGAGATCGTAGAGTTGCCAGCACCAACGATCTGGAGGTACTTCTGGTAAAGCAGTCATGCTCTAGCGTTACTTTCGCGCGTTAGTGAGGATAACAAGAAGTGCTGACATCGTCTTTCTACGGCAAAGATGCCAGTTGGTGCCTCTTTGTTGGACTACTGGTAGAATCTAACAGCTTTGCTACTATGTATACCCCAATATGTCCGCTGATTGTGAGGAGTTAACAAACCACCACCCTTCGCACCTATAAGTACAAGAACAAAAACGCTTACCAAAACCAGATTTGAAGACAAGAAGATTACATCTAAATATACATCTACATTTCGCAAGTCGCCCCTTTGCGGTTTGTGGCGGAGGGCGCCAGAAATTTGACCCCTTTCCTGTTGCATTCACGAATGGTGCGTGGGAAGAACGACTGTCGATGAACAAGCAAGTAACAGGTTGCCTGATTAATAATAACAAAGAATAGGAAAGAAGGAAATATGAATAAACTTTGAAAGCCAGTGCCACAAAAGAAGGAAAAACGACCCTGTATAAAGCACGTCTGTTGAAAAGAAGGAAAAGTGAAGGCGGTTATTCAGCGTCGTCCTCAGTAATTGCGTCTTCAACACGGTGGACTACTAACTGGAGGGAGCCGGGTTCGATTCCGGGCCGGGTCGGAGATTTCCTCCGCTCGTAGACTGATTGTTGTGTTGTCCTCATCTTCGTACCGATATAACAGACACTGAAATCGCCTGCAAGGCGTCACAAGACAATTCTAAGCCTTCGTAACAGGGTACGGCTTCACCCTAATGAATATTATGAACTGTCGAAACACACCGTTATATCATTTTTTCACTGTTGAGATAGCTGTATAGGCACGTCCCGAAAACAAATTTTTATACAGAAAAACCTGGTGCGTGGAATGAACGCCCCGCTTATGAAACACATCAGTAACATAACCGTACAGATGGCGAAGGGAAGGCCGTTTGATAAGTGTGGTAAATTTCCATAAAATGAGAGTAATTGTGTAAAATAACACACCGGTTGTATGAGTGATTCCTGTAGAAGCTGTTAACAAAGCCTGAACTGTTGTCGTGCCATCTGAAGTGATTATTTTTGAAGACCATTCATTGTAATTAATTTAAGAATGAAGAGGAGGAGGAGGATTAAGAGAATCAAATTGACGTCATCACACCAGAGATCATTGAAAGAATACATGACATCACAACGTAGGACCACCGAGTGAAAGTGCGTGAGACAGATATCTCATTGGAACAAGTACACAACATCCTGAGCTAAAAAGCTCCATACACGTTAGGTATCGCAGTTTCCGACTATAAAAGCATCCGGAATAGTGTTACAACTCAGTGTAAGGTAATGCCTGGCGGACCCTCTTGTGAAAGTTTCTGTCTTGGGATAAAAGTGGGATCTATAATTACACACTGAAGTTTAAACTGCTGTCAAAAGAATGGAATCACATAAGCAATATTGGGCAGAAGACAATAAATACCATTTTACTTGCTGGCTAGGTGATGCTCTTTGCTTTTTTGGAGTTCCCAGGGTGTAATTGGGAAAGAGTAGAATGATAACTGAGGACTATTACTCTTCAATGTGGAATCATTTGAAACTTGAGCAGAATGAACTGCTAGCAATGTTAACACACACAACACTCCCATTGTTTCCTCATCCACTGTATTCTACAGATTTTGCTTCACGTAATTTCTTTCTGTTCTTCAAGTTGAAACATTACTCAGTGCTAAGAAATTTGCATCAAATGAGCATTATTCCCATAAATGTTTATCGGAGTTCAGCAAATTTTGCAATGGAATATACGATGGGGAGTTCAATACGCAATGCAACATATTATTTTCTCGGCCAATTCCGATTAAGAAAAGTGCTGAATTTGTTATGAGACATCATGGAATATTAAGGCTTCAGCCCTTATAGTTTCATTAAGTTCAGAAGGCAGCGGCGTTAAGTGTCGCCTTCGAATTGGCGTCTATAACGAAGGTGCGTTTCAAGCAGGGAGGTTACTGACTATCTTTTGCCGGAAAACCAGAGCATCGCAGGTACTCATAGGCTCTTGCAGAATGTCTGCGGACGCCTGGCAGTGAACAAAAGCACTGTGAGTCGTTGGGCGACGCGTCTGTCGTCATCGGAGCAAGGTCATGCAGACATGTCCGATCTTCTGCGTGCCGGCCGGCCGCACCCAGCTGTGATTCCTGCACTGTTGGTACGGGACACTCTCATTCGAGGTGATGGACGGATTACAGTCAAACACCTCGCTACACAACTGGGCATATTTGTTGGTAGTGCTGACACACTCGCCATCATTTGGGGTATTCAAAGGTGTCAACCACTGACTTCTCGCACCTTCTGATTTCCATCTGTTTGGCCCAATGAAGGATGCACTCTGGCGGAAGACGTTGGCTCCAACATCTATCATTAGAGTGGTACCAGGTGGGCATAGAGGCCTCTCTGTAAGGTGGTGTAAGGCCATCAATTGAACGGTTATGTTGAAAAATAGTATATGTAGCCAAAAGAGTGAAGAATAAGATAGTGTACTGTAATCCTGAATAAAACCAACCTGGTATCAGAAAAAGAACATGTGTTGCAGTGCTTATTGAATGCCACTAGTAAAGACTGGAAAGTGACCGGATCATATTTAACTATGGGTAGGAACTGTAGAGAAGAGTATGGAGTGTCTTTTGTTCAAACATTTGTTAATGCTGTTTTATCAACTTATCAAACGACATTAGAATGAAGTGGAAGAAATGGAAGAACTTTGCTACATAAGAAACAAGATTACACGAGACAGCCGTAGCAACGGATTTAAGGAACTGGCTGGTACAGGCGAAAAAAGACAGAGCGGTTTTGTGTGACCGTGTGTTTGTGGGTTTGTTGTCTTGTGTGTGTGTGTGTGTGTGTGTGTGTGTGTGTGTGTGTGAGTGTGTTTGTTTGAAGCGTTTCTCGCACAAGTACGTCTTGTATCCATCACTTAAGCTATCGGGATTTTTTGACATAACCTCAAAATATTTTAATTCACGAATATTTGTTGTTAATGGTCTATTTAATTAGAGAAGTACTAGCGAAATTCAACAATTTACTAACAGCAGGAGAAATTATCTGCACTACCCTCTGCCAACGACACAAATAGGAATGAAACACATAGCCCCAAAACTCTTTGAGAGTGTTCTCACTGTCATGGAATGACTGACAAAGAGAAGTATTTTTTATATACAAATTAATGTTGATTTTACTCAACAGCTCCTCCAAAACCATAGAAAACTTCTTGAGTAGGCATTAGTAGTTAGTTATAAACATTTAAGTGGCTAGCATGTAATCACATGAACATATTTTCTTAAGAAGTGTGTGCAACTTTTCGGTAATCGACTTGTTTATCACCAGTGCCATTTAAGGGTCACATAATAACTAACTAGCCCACGAACGCTGTAAATAGTTCAGTAGATCTTGGAAAATATGATGCCCTCTATTACAAAATAGTACACTTCAGGCTTATGGTGAACTGTGTGTACTTATGCTTATCTCAGCCTCTGATGGATGACGTGGTGTCTCACCTTTCCCCACAATCGTCGTCGTCGGACGGTAAGGCGTCTCCCTGTAGACGCCCCCCATGGCGTCGCGAGGTTTTCCTCTGCTTCACGGGAACCACCGCCTTACTGCTGTATTGGCATCCGACACCCTGAAACAATGCAGAGAATCGGTAAACACTATCTAATTTAAGCCGCTTTCACATTCGTTAGAGTACTGATACCTTCACTGTCAATCCATCTATTCGGGCCTGTGGCAGTGATAAGGCCCACCTACTGATATATGTTGTGTAGAATTTCGAGGTTCCGATAGTGGGCAAACGATATCAGGATAAGGGCAGAGTCGTAGGACTAGGTGGAAAAGAAGGAGTCATATGTAAACTCTGGATGTTTTCCGTAATGGTATGTGTACCGTCATCAACCTCATGTATAAATTCCAAGTTAGCTGCCTAGGAACGACCAGGAAAATTAAGAAAACGACAACTATAGATTCTCTGTCATTCTTTTCACTACAATAGACATTACTCGTTAGCTGATCAAAAATTTTTATTATCAGTGTACCAGCTTCAACGGATTAATCCGTAATCTTCAGAAGTCCGGTACAGGGCAAAATCATGCGTAATCCGATGTCAAACAACAATCGCCCGATTGTTATTTGACGTCGGATTACTCACGATTTATACCTGCATCAAACATCTGAAGGTGATAGATTGGTCTGTTGAACTCAGTAAAGTGAAATTAAAAATTTTCCTACATCTGACGACTGGTCGTTATTTTGGTGAAAGGAATACAAATCGCAGCTGCTCAACAACAGCAGTGAATAAATTGGTAAATTTGCTCTGAATCATCAAGCTGTGGACTGACACCCCTAGTCTTAGGTCCGCTAGTCTATGTTTTCCAGTTCTTACTTGAATTTAATGTAAGTGCTACCATTTATTGTTTTTGTGCTGCGGGTTGTAGCGATAGTTTATGATTACGGATAAGTTTGTAACAAGACAGAAGAGGAAAATCGATTTTGATTCATCCGCTAACGTTTATGGTAAGTTGTATGTATTTAGTACTAGCCACCCAAACGAAAATGTTACGGCAAAGAACGTAGCCAGGATTTTGTCAAAAGATGAGGGGAGGTGGGGGAGGGGGTTACGATTCGGTAAAGAGGATCATAAAAAGACTAAACTTTTTGATTTATTCTTTAAATTTCCATAAAGAACAATAAACCTTTTTATCCGACGACGACCTCGGAGTTTTCACTAAGCGGAGATATAATCTCCTGACTTAGAAGTTCTGTATTTTGACAAGCCACTAAGAAGAAGTCATGCTCCAATCCCCCTTCATCCCTCAACGTCAATTTACACTCTTCTTCTTTCAGTCTAGATTTGAGCTGAGGAACTGATCAAAAGCGGATGAGCCCTAATTTTTGGGACGCCTTGATTATTACCGATAGGGCTTTTGGAATATAGAGAAGTCTTTTCAACACAGACGCTAGGACAACGAGCAAACCAGAAATCATAGAACTTATAGATGTACTGTCACATAATTAGTTCTCTTTCAACAATAACATTAACAAGCAGGGCCTAGGACTAACGATAGGAAGCCCTCTCAGTGACTTAATAACTGAAATATTGTTCCAACAACACAACTGAAACATGTATCAACCGCACAGAAAATAAAATACAGTCACTAAATGATAACATCACAAGAAATGATAAATTTTATAAGAGATATGTGGATGACACCTAATTTATTATCTTTGATGGCACAAAAGATGAAGTGACAAACATTTTTAACAAATTCAATAGCCTACATAAAAATATTCAGTTCACCCTAGAACAAGAAAAGAAGAACATCACACTTTTTCTTGACATGAAAATATCAAAACAGAACCGAAAGGTAACTTTAAATGTTTACAGAAAACTTACTGGCACTGACACCACTATACCAAACTTGTCTACACATCCGTCCTCCCACAAAAAAGCTGCTTATAGATAAATGCTGTACAGAGCACACAAATTTCCACTGCAACATACAAAACTCGAACAAGAAATAGAGATCATAATATATGCCGCAATAAACGATGGATATGATCCTTCACTTATTCATATCATGTAACAATAGATAAAAAATAAACTGAACGAACAGCATCAAAC
This sequence comes from Schistocerca serialis cubense, assembly GCF_023864345.2. Lineage (NCBI taxonomy): Eukaryota > Metazoa > Arthropoda > Insecta > Orthoptera > Acrididae > Schistocerca > Schistocerca serialis. Next base: position 470,156,674 of record NC_064642.1, on the reverse strand, counting down.
TACACTCTCAGCTGACAAATGTCTAAAAATGCCATATCTTGGAATAGTATCTGAAAAATTAGCAAGACTATTCAAAAACACAGATGTAAATATCAGCTTCAGCACCAACAACAACAATAGTTGGAAGCTTATTTACAATATAGAACCACCTGATGCAAGTCTTGATGCATCTGGCATTTACAAAATTACCTACAGCCAACGCAATAAATACTATATAGGCCAAACAAGGAGAAATTTCAGAATTTGATTCAATGAACATTTAGACTGATACAGACTTGATAAATGTAACAAATCAGCGGTAGCAACTCACATTAAAGACACAGGCCAACCCTTGGAAATCGAAAACCTTCTCGAAATCTTACACAAAACACGAAAAAGTAAAAGAATGGATATCATTTAAGAAATGGACATTTTTACTCACAATACAAAACATGAAGATAACATTCTTAATCCGACAACCGAACTCAAAAACTCAAAATTCTTCAACAGTCTTAAACCAGTTCTAACTCAATAGAATCAAGATTTGACAATGTAAATAAACGACTACAAATTTGTCAGTACCTAGAACATCGATACAAAATCTCGATAATCGATACTGACTCACATGCTACAAGCCATCCATCTCGTATTAAGTGCGTAATGTTTACACGTATGTCGAAACAATTTGTGCACTGAATTACATCGGAAAACAGTGACAAAACACAAAGTGCAATAGGCCATCACACCAATGATGCAAGTGAAGTTACAAAGCGAAATAATCGTAAGTGATCAACTGTCATATAAAAGCCTTTCATACGACTTTCGCAACACACAACTGATGCAAAACTATTTGCATCCTATACAGGCTGTGATGTCATACATAACCAACAACAAGAAAAACCACCAGAAGACATCACTGACATCGATTTCTGGCCATCCATTGCTCCCCTCCAGCACTCTCCCCCCCCCCCCCCCTCTCCTGAAGGCCACACCAGACACTACAGTAACGAACAGTGGTTCAAATGCCTCTGAGCACTATGGGACTTAACATCTATGGTCATCAGCCCCCTAGAACTTAGAACTACTTAAACCTAACTAACCTAAGGACATCACACAACACCCAGTCATCACGAGGCAAACGAACAGTGGACAAAAAGTTCTAGATTAATTTAGTTTAAGACAATTTATTTTTAAGTAACATTTCTCCGTATGTATGTATGTATGTATAAACACCTGACGATGAACGGGACATGTCGCAAACGCTTTTCATTATGTTTGATTAAACATAGAAAATAAAAGTGATTGATAGCAGAAGTTGCCAATAAATAATTAACTGCCATATGTTGCATGAGCATCAATGAGATGTGTATTATCGTGTTTATTTGGTTTTCTAAAATCACTTATATTAAGTGGTGTCCAATCATTCTCTGTCAGTTCAATTCAATTGGGCACATACTTGTTATCTAAATGCTTCGGCGCGACCTCCATTCTACAGCTATTATGCAACCATGTGCTGATAACAACAACGTTGTCCCCAGTAATTGATAAATTTGATATTTTTCGTTAGATATTTTACACTAAACCTAGCATCCACTATTCTTAATATAAATATCAAGTTGTCTTCACGAATTTTTTCAGCAGGCAAAGTAAGTTGTGATGCTGGTGCAACTTCGAAAGACGGTGGACTTGGTTTCACGAAAGTGTATGTATGTTTGCTGTATCATATTCAGCTACTATAATTTACAGAGTTGGTCTCACATCCCCCTGACGCAGAAGATGGCTATAAGCCAGGTCGCTAAAAACATTTATTTTTGTTGAGATGTTAGAAATAATTTTGCATATTCTATTAAATTGAATTCCTCATTGCTCTGCCTGCTATTAATTGTTGCGCTCTTAAGTGTTAGCTACTCATGTAACTTCGTTTTATCTTATTGTAGTCAGACAGCGTTCATAAATGAAACTGCCTGCATGGGTCGAAAACTTTGTATGTGAAAGGACATAGCTTTTCAACCCACGGCATTTTAGGATTTACTTACGCTAGTTATGCTGCGTTTAACCGAACTGGACGGTTAAAACCCGGCAAGAGTAAAGGTCGCTCTTACAGATATAACGTTAGCGGCGTTGTCTTTGTGTCGCAGTTACTACCGCCCCAAAACAAAGCCGTAGCCAAAAGTAGAGTCCAGGGGGCCTGGACCCTCCCTACCACCTACATGAAATTATACACGAACTATTTGTGTTGTTGTGAAACTGAAAGATAATTTGATTTTCAATCACACGAGGAAAAAAGGACACGCACTATCTATAATCATCAAAACTAATGATTGATTTAAACTATCTATACATCCATAGTACTATCGGCAATCGCCCAGCCCTGTTTTAGCCAAGGCCAATTGTTTGTCTTGTTTGAACTCAGTTTTTGTTTTGCTAACCATTCTGTTCTTACTTGCAGTTGAATTTAATGTAAGAGCTATAGTTTACTGCATCTGTGCTGTTGCGATAGTTTCCAATTATGGATAAGTTTGTACCATGACAGAAGAGCAAAATCGATTCTGATTCATCCGCTAGCGTTATGGTAAATTAAAAGTATGTAAGCACTCCTACAAGAGCCTAATTACCTATTTACAGCAGTTTAATGTTAACACTGGATTCGTTATTTGGAGGCTGGCAGAAACTTTGGGCTTACAACACTTCAGTATTTCACAAGGCAGCGGAGTGGTAAATGTCATTACAAACAAAACTAAATTAAAATCACTGCCTAAGAATACACTCGGATTTGTCTGTGTCGTCCAAAAACCGAGTTGACCAACAGAAACATCGGCCAAATGGCGATGGTTTCATGTCTTTAAAAATTTTGCTCAACATTCTATCATTACTATCCCAAACAGCAAAATATTGCCCAATCTGGTTACGTGCGCGATACTCATTTATGAAAACCATTTCCGATATGCAACGTTGGGGTGAGTTTTGTGGAGAGCGTAAGAGGTGCGGGATGACAAAACATTCTTTATTTCGTTCGTTTCTAAAAGATTTTTTTTCAGCCTGCTTGATTTCGGCGGAACCGACTGTGCTCTGCATCCCTCCCCCCCCCCCCCACCATCTCTTTCGTCCAAAATCTATTTGCGCTCTTATAATACAATAGTAACTGAACCCAGCAGTTGCATGCACAATTAAATCTTAAAATATGCATGCATCCACACAATATCAAATGACGAAACGTGCACAATAAAAGGAGAAACATGCAATGTCAGAATGCAAATCATTTTTGTGACGCTTTTATTTTATTTTAAAACAATTTTTTTTCTAAATTCTCTACCGACCTTGGGTAGCTATGCGTGTTGGGCCGCTGAGCTAGCAATCCCTGCCTTCAGGAGGCATCCCCCAGCAAACTTGAAAATTGTTTACTGAGGTTTCCCAATGTAGGAAAATGCCGGTGTTGGTCCCTTAATGTAGGCCAAAGCCAATTCCTTCCAAATACCTTTCCTTCTTTAAATATTCCTAGATCCTTCAAGATGCAGCCCCACTGCTTAATTGAAAATAGCTGCATCGAGGACGAGCCGAGCATTCCATTGGAAACTCCCTGCACTAAAAGCCATACGATAAATAAATAATATTCAAAATTCTCCTCAACGTGCTTAAATGAGGAAGTTTGGGCAAGTGTAACGTTGAATAATTCCGTATCCCTTGCATTTTCGCCGGCCGGGGTGGCCGAGCGGCTCTAGGCGCTACAGTCTGGAACCGCGCGACCGCTACGTCACAGGTTCGAATCCTGCCTCGGGCATGGATGTGTGTGATGTCCTTGGGTTAGTTAGGTTTAAGTAGTTCTAAGTTCTAGGGGACTGATGACCTCAGAAGTTAAGTCCCATAGTGCTCAGAGCCATTTGAACCTTGCATTTTCGCTACGAAAAGAGATCTCTATATTCCAAAAGCACTATTGGTAATAATCACGGCGTCCCCAAAAATTAGCGCTGACCCGCTCCTGATCGTAAGTGATCAACTGTCATAAAAGCCTTTCACACGATTTTCGCAACACACAACTGATGCAAAACTATCTGCATCCAATACAGGCTGTGGTGTCATACATAAGCAACAGCAAGAAAAACCAGTAAAGACATCATTGACATAGATATCCGGCCATCCACTGCTCCCCTCCTCCACAAATGCCTCACGAGCCACTACAGTAACGAACAATGGACAAAAAGTTCTAGGTTAATTTAGTTTGAGACACTTTATTTTTCTCTGTATTTTTCTCTGTATTTATGTATGTATGTATGTATGTACACTCCTGGAAATTGAAATAAGAACACCGTGAATTCATTGTCCCAGGAAGGGGAAACTTTATTGATACATTCCTGGGGTCAGATACATCACATGATCACACTGACAGAACCACAGGCACATAGACACAGGCAACAGAGCATGCACAATGTCGGCACTAGTACAGTGTATATCCACCTTTCGCAGCAATGCAGGCTGCTATTCTCCCATGGAGACGATCGTAGAGATGCTGGATGTAGACCTGTGGAACGGCTTGCCATGCCATTTCCACCTGGCGCCTCAGTTGGACCAGCGTTCGTGCTGGACGTGCAGACCGCGTGAGACGACGCTTCATCCAGTCCCAAACATGCTCAATGGGGGACAGATCCGGAGATCTTGCTGGCCAGGGTAGTTGACTTACACCTTCTAGAGCACGTTGGGTGGCACGGGATACATGCGGACGTGCATTGTCCTGTTGGAACAGCAAGTTCCCTTGCCGGTCTAGGAATGGTAGAACGATGGGTTCGATGACGGTTTGGATGTACCGTGCGCTATTCAGTGTCCCCTCGACGATCACCAGTGGTGTACGGCCAGTGTAGGAGATCGCTCCCCACACCATGATGCCGGGTGTTGGCCCTGTGTGCCTCGGTCGTATGCAGTCCTGATTGTGGCGCTCACCTGCACGTCGCCAAACACGCATACGACCATCATTGGCACCAAGGCAGAAGCGACTCTCATCGCTGAAGACGACACGTCTCCATTCGTCCCTCCATTCACGCCTGTCGCGACACCACTGGAGGCGGGCTGCACGATGTTGGGGCGTGAGCGGAAGACGGCCTAACGGTGTGCGGGACCGTAGCCCAGCTTCATGGAGACGGTTGCGAATGGTCCTCGCCGATACCCCAGGAGCAACAGTGTCCCTAATTTGCTGGGAAGTGGCGGTGCGGTCCCCTACGGCACTGCGTAGGATCCTACGGTCTTGGCGTGCATCCGTGCGTCGCTGCGGTCCGGTCCCAGGTCGACGGGCACGTGCACCTTCCGCCGACCACTGGCGACAACATCGATGTACTGTGGAGACCTCACGCCCCACGTGTTGAGCAATTCGGCGGTACGTCCACCCGGCCTCCCGCATGCCCAATATACGCCCTCGCTCAAAGTCCGTCAACTGCACATACGGTTCACGTCCACGCGGTCGCGGCATGCTACCAGTGTTAAAGACTGCGATGGAGCTCCGTATGCCACGGCAAACTGGCTGACACTGACGGCGGCGGTGCACAAATGCTGCGCAGCTAGCGCCATTCGACGGCCAACACCGCGGTTCCTGGTGTGTCCGCTGTGCCGTGCGTGTGTTCATTGCTTGTACAGCCCTCTCGCAGTGTCCGGAGCAAGTATGGTGGGTCTGACACACCGGTGTCAATGTGTTCTTTTTTCCATTTCCAGGAGTGTATGTATAAACGCCTAATGAACAGAACTGTTCGAAACGCGTTGCATCATGTTTGATTAAATATTAAAAAATAAAAGTGACTGGTAGCAGAAATTACAAATAAATAATTATCTCACACAGTCATGCTTCACAAACGCAGCCACTGCGGACGAAAATAAATAAATAAATAAATATGGCAGTTACGTTCAAATACGTCACTGTACACTAAGATGACATAAGTAATGGGTTAGACAGCGTTATGCACAAAACAGATGGCGGCAATATCGCGTACACAAGGCATAAAAGCACAGTACATTGGTGGCGCTGTCATTTGTACTCAGGTGATTCACATGGAAAGGTTTCCGGCATGATTAAAGGCGCACAACAGGAATTAACAGACTCTGAACGCGGAATGGTACTTGGAGCTAAACGCACGGGACATTCCCTTTAGGAAATCGTTGTCGAAAGTGTGTCGAGAGTTCCATTCAGGCATTACATTTCACCACGACGAACCAGTGGCCGACAACCTCCACTTAACGACCGAGAGCAGCAGAGGTTGTGTAGCGTTGTCAGTGTTGTGTGTGTATGTGGTTGGGGATTCCATGGGCGCCCAACGGCGAGGTTATCAGCACCCTTGTCAGTGTTAACAGAGAACCAACTACGCGTGAAAAAACCACAGAAATCAATGTGGTACGCACGCCGAACGTATCCGTTAGGAAAGTGCTATGGGATCTGGCGATAATGGGCTACGGTAACAGACGACCGACGCAGGTGCCTCTGCTAACAGTACAACATCGCCTGCAACGTCTCTCCTGGGCTCGTGACCATCAGCTGGACACTAGACGACTGGGAGACCATAGTCTGATAGATGGTTCCAGGTTTCATTCGGCAAGAGCTGATGATAGGGTTCGAGTGTGGTGCACACCCACGTAGCCATGAACCCGAGTTCATGCAAGCTGGTGGTGGCTCCATCATGGTGTTGGCTGTGTTCACATGGAACGGACTGATGGACTGGTTCCTATGGTCCAAATGAACGATCATTCACTGGAAATGGTTATGTTCGGCTGCTTCGACACTATCTGCAGCCATTCAAGGATTTCGCGTTCTCAAGCAACGATGGAACTTTTGTGGAGGACAATGCGCCATGTCAGAGCACTCTGGACAATTGGAGAGAATGGTTTGGTCACCCAGATGGCCCGACATGAATCCCATCGGGCATTTGTGGACTGTAAATGAGAGTTCAGTTGGTGCACAAAATCCTGCACCGGCAATACTGTCGCAGTTATGGACGGCTAAAGAGGCAGCAAGGCTCAATATTTCTGCAGGAGACTTCCAAAGCTTTTTTGGGTCCGTTACACGTCGACCTGGCGCACTAAGCCAGGCAAAAGGGGGTCTGGCACGATATTAGGAGATATCCCATGACCTTTGTCACTTCAGCGCACAAACAGAAACTCCATGCAAATCAAAAACCATTTAGGAAGCTGGACTGGGGGGAAGAGTGACTGAAATGACAACAAAACCCTTTGAACAGATTCTGCAGCGAGGCTCGAAGCTATTACTCTCACATAGAAGAAAGAATCGGTAAGGGCGAGTGAAAATCAAGTCTACTCGTTGTAGCCGTAACAGCTTCGCAACATGAAGTAATGAAAACTTAACGATGACATGCAAGTACGCCATAAACGAATAACGGAATAGAAGTACAGATTTGCACTGCACATGCACAATCCATTTATTTGAAAACATCTCAACAAACAGAAACTCAGCGACAAGCCACTTCAACGAAACGCCACTTAACACATCAAAACAGAGTGTATTTGAAAACAAGACCCTGCGTACTCTGTGATCGGGTAGTGTTCCAATTGGCCCGTACGAACAGAAGTGCCCAGAGCATGCTTTCTTCAAACCTCAGAGACTAAACAAAGATACTAGTGTTCGTAGTCGACAGTAGGTACAGAATCATCTTTGTCGTACTCCAGAAACTGTTGGTTTACGAAATAAATGAAACACAGTAACAAAATCAAGCACTGAAAGTACGTATTTAACAGGTAACTTTCAGACTTTTGATACTTTTAATCATAGTGCATCTACAGACCCGACAGTATGTCATGAACTTCTCCAAATTAATTGTGCTAGAACGGTCTGTATTCGCAAGGTGTTAGAGATTATTCCCATTCTACGTAATAAAATGAAACACCTACAGCTATCATATTTGTGTTATTTGATTATATTGCAATCACTTTCGGTGACTCAATACACCATCTTCAGACCTTAACTGACGCTGAGAGGGTTGACACCAATTGCATACACGATCCCATCAGTGACCAACAACTATGAACTGACTTCCGTAGTATACTTGAACAGCTATGTTTATTCAGTAAGTTGGTAATTGATGGTTGCAGACACAACATTGCTGTTAAGTATTCTACGGAAGCCAGTTGATACACGGTGGCCACTGATGGGGTTGTGCAAATGACTGGAAATCACCCCCTCAACGTCAGTTAAGACCTTGAAGATGGTGCACTGAGTCACCGAAACTGATTGCATTATAACAAAATAACATCAAAATGACCGCCGTAGGTGCTTCATTTTATTACGTAAGCGAACGGCCTAACTGCCGCAGTCCAACTATTGGAAAGATGGAAATACAAAATCTATTCCCATTCTTCTTGGCCTCGCCTGGTAAGCAGCACGAACAAATATGTAACATGAGGCTACAAATATGAAATCAGATTACTCTCAATCCTAAAGAGCTTTTTGTAGTAGAATATTAGCAAGTGAATATTGTCAACCTTAAATTTGTACTTAAGGCTGTAATAATTTTAAGCAAGGGCATTTTATTAGATTCCACAGGAAGTGTTGTATTTCAGCTCATTACTTCCAGTAGAAAGCAATAACACATATAAAAGAACTTCTCCTCCTATGACACGGATTTGAGTTACTTTGATTAATCTGGTCTCAGCGTAAGAATACAGTTCAAGGTCGAAAAAGAGTCGCGCATGAATACGACATATAGTTCGTTAGCCAATGACCATTATCCATCCTTTACTGTAGATTCTTGCGTTACGAATTTGTCCGTCTCCAGTCAGTCGAGATAGAGACAAAATATAAAAACTCTCTCTGAAGCTCAATGAGAGAGGTTTCTTCGAGTGCAATTAGTTTAGACAAGTTTATGTAAGTCCCTGACAATTCCAGCTATAAGCACCAATATAAAACTTTACTAATGAAGTAGTGCGAGCAGTTTCAATTTTGTTTTACTATGTAAATTGCTCGGTGAAACTCATATTAATGTCCAACGCTGCGACGAGAAACGTGAGTACTATATAGAGATATTTTGCTCTCGACCTTGGTCTGATTATTTTCGTAACGGTCTGTGCCTTAACGACAGTCGCTAAAACATCAAGTTATCCTGCAAGATGGCTGAGAGTCCTTCAAGAGGGATGTTTAGTCGCCGTTTGCAAGTTGTTTCAATTGGTCGCCCATTCGGTGACTTGTGCGTCTTTAACCTACCAGACTAACGCTACCCGGGAAAATGGGACCTACAGATAACCCGTAATCCGACCGAACAACGTAGCTTTCCTGTCATATTTTCAGATCATTCAGAGGTCAAGAATAGCGTAAAGGTAAACTGAAGAAATTCCGGTGTCTGACCGGGATTCGATATCATGAGCCCATAGCCTGCAGGTTAGCACTTTACCACATTTTTTGTCGTTCTGCCTATCTGTCTGTTCGTCATTTTTCGTCACCATTTCTGTGCGAATTTCACATGTTACTTCTGAAATTCTATCGATAAAAACTTCACTCAGTTTACTTTTTTTGTTACAGTGGATGTCCTTTCCCTTATCGAACACCTGAGCTACCGCCCCGTCTCCACTAGACCAACAAGCCCGGCGAAGAAAGTCACTTATATTTCGCTTTGGACATAATACGTTGGTCAGAAAGATAGTATCAGGTAACACCCTCTAGGACCCCATCAACCAACTACACACACGTGGAGTTGCGCTCTACCAAAACTACTGTTCGATAGCTATGGTACAGTACATAATCGACGTAGTACATGATAGGATTGCCGACAGTATTGGTAGCATTTGTAAGGAAAGAGATATAAATGAATATGTAAGAGGATAACTGGTAGCCGACGATTTCTCTACAGTCTTTTGTTTGCTTGGTTGTTTGTTTTGCACATAATTAGAACCGCGCGCCATTCAGTATTAGTAAAATTGTGTTTTTTATCCCTCAGAACATAAATTGTATTTCGTACGTAATAGAAAGTATTTGATCGCGTAGCTTCTGCCCGTTTATGTAACCAAAGCAATTGCTTTTGATGTAAGTACAGTTTACAGTTTATGATAAGAATATACAATATATATAATTATTATTGTTATTTTGTACTCGACAGAATATGCTTCATCATAATTAAAGGCACAAACTTTCTGTCATTACTGATAGATGCGAAAGTTGTTTATGAACAGTAGGAATATGTTTTTAAGTAAGTTCGACGAAGTATTGAGGAGATGTTTGATATATTTTTGTGTTGTGGCTTTTTTTGTTTTTTTTTATTTTTTCTAGGGTCATATGATATATCTGTATTATTTTATTTTTAGTACGCTACTACATCCCTCTATTAAACACAACAAATGAACAATTTTTGAATCAAACCTGAATCAAACGTTGACAAGTTCAGTTTTGCTATAAATGCTGTCTATTTTTAAGTAATAGACTATGAGAAAAAAATGTTCCGTTGGATACGCGGCCCTTTATACATCGTCACTCACTTCCCAGATGGTTTACTGCTTTTTGTTTTTAAGGGAATCTAGTAAGACACTGATTGGATATGTAAAGAAAGCAATCGTTACGAGGTAACGCCCGACAGGTGTGCAACACATTTAACGTGCAGGTAACGGGGGTACGACATTAACTTACCAAATCTACTAGCTTACTTATGACAGTCTACGGTAGACTACGGTATTTTTACAACCCTACGCGCGCGCGCGCGCGCGCTCGCGCACGCACGCACGCACACAAACACACACACACACACTTACTCTCTCTCTCGGTTGAGATTCCGACGCACTCACGCAGAGATTACTGCTAATCTACTTCAAACTCTCGTTACTGGAGACTAATGTAACAGTGAAACTGTAGATTTCCAACTAGCCTTCCATGGCTGTACTTAGAGAAACGAACACGCCGCCGAGAGCTGATACGACTTCGTCACGCTTCGTTACACGCCGTCGTCTTTCACAGGCATTGTGCTTGTATGATGTAACGTTTGCTGTGACCCACCTCGTGGTAAACCCTCCGACACGACGCTGACGGATTCCAAGTACGAGCGCTGCAAGTTGCTGGCCAGGCGGACAACTGGACAATACATGTCCGAGGGCGTCAGCTGACTGATAAGGTTCGCTAGTCGGAACACTGCCGCAACATGCCAATGATAACACACGCTGGACACGACTCCCTCAAGGACGCGCTTCGCTATCTCGAAAACAACGACGTCACAGCTTCTGCCACTGTCAGCAAAACAACGTGACGTCTGATCTGGAAATTGCATCATCTTCAGCAGCTGCCAATTTGGAACATTTTCTTGTGTTAGTGTAATAAATTTGTAGGGATGGTATGAAAGTGAACGAGTAATGATTATCCAATATTGAGTGGCATGGTTGCATCAAGGCAACAGGAAGGTTCAAAATCTATACGTAGTCTCAAAAGCAAATTCCCCAGGTAGTATGATAATACCTCCATGGAGCAGAGATGCACTTAGTGCTTGCTTCTGACTGCAATCGGAATTATTTGCAAGCCACTGATGGAAAAAACTGCACTTAAGTTCGCAACATTCTCATTTCTATACTACACAGATGTTTCTAACTCAGCTGATGCGTGGGTGCCAGTTGCAACTGTACGCTGTGCGTATCACAGCGGATCAAAGGGACTGTAGCACTGAAACTTGCTTATTTATTAAAGGAAGGCTTGCGTTGGTACACTTACAGTGTGACCAAAACTTAAGGATCGGTTTTGTCGAGTTATCGTAGCTCCGTGGTTCAGAGATTTCACTCGTACTCAGAAAAAAACGAAAAAAAAACATACATATTCTCATCCGAATATCCCGATTGAGATTTTCCACGTTTTCCCTAAGTCCTTTAGGCTAAATCTCACACCCCATCATTATCCAGTAACTGCGCATGCTCCGTTCGTAATGATTTGGAAGGGACGATAAACGATAAGGCTAGACTGTGTTTTAAAGAGGAGGAGGCCATCAGCTTTCATTATTAACTCCGTATCACCACCCTCTGTAACAGACAACTATTTCATTATAAACAGTGCGCTAGGCCAAAACCTCAAAGTTTTCATTCTTCAGTTTATTTACACTAATGAGACAAAGCATTATGCCCATCTGCTTAACTACCTATTTGGCCGTCTAAGGAATGAAATACATCACTTATTCTATGTATCAAGGATCAGACAGTTTGTTGGTAGGTTCGTGACGTATGTGGCACTATATGTCTACGCACAGGTCATGTAATTCGCGTAAATAACAGACCTCTGATTTGCGTACGCAGTGATGGTGCCCTATAGCAACCCAGATGGGTTCCACAGGCTTTACATCAGCTGAATTTGGTTGCCGAGACATCAACGTGAGTTCAGTATAGTGCTCTTCAAAACACGGTAGCATGGTTCTGGCCCCGAGACACGGACGATTATACGGCTGAAAGATGACTTCGCCGTCGGGCAAGACATCAAGCATGAAGGTTCAAATGGCTCTGAGCACTATGGGACTTAACTACTGTGGTCATTAGTCCCCTAGAACTTAGAACTACTTAAACCTAACTAACCTAAGGACATCACACACACACCCATGTTCGAGGCAGGATTCGAACCTCCGACCGTAGCAGTCGCGCGGTTCCGGACTGCGCGCCTAGAACCGCTAGACCACCGCGCCCGGCAAGCATGAAGGGATGCAGATGGTCCGCAACTGTGAGGGTGTCTTCCATTACTACCACGGACCCCATTCAAGTGCACGAGAATGTCTCCCACAGGATATTACTGCTCCCACCAGCTTGCCTCCGTGGCGCGCTGCACGTGTCGAGCCGCCGTTCATCCCGATGACGGTGTTTGTTGAGAAGACAATCGAGCTAGTGTAGCAAAAATGTTATTCATCCGAACAACCGACACGTTTCCATTGATCGACAGTGGAATTCCGATGGTCCCGTATCCACGGCAGTCGTTATTGGCGATGTCGTTCGGTCAACATTGTTCAAAATGGTTCAAATGGCTCTATGCACTATGGGACTTAACAAAATGGTTCAAATGGCTCTGAGCACTATGTGACGTAACTTCTGAGGTCACCAGTCCCCTAGAACTTAGAACTACTGAAACCTAACTAACCTAAGGACATCACACACATCCATGCCCGGGGCAGGATTCGAACCTGCGACCGTAGCAGCAGCGCGGTTTCGGACTAAATCGCCTAGAACCGCTCGGCCACAGCGGCCGGCGGGTCAACTTTGTAATGTATGTACAACCAATCCCGCAGCAGCGTGCAGCAGCAGCGGCTGAAGCTTATTGTTACTAGGAATGAATTTAATAAACAAAGAGTTGGCTGTTAACTACTAAATAAGTTGTGAGAAGGGATTTCGTAGTTTAACTCTATTTAAAGACTTCAGAATCATTATAACCCATGACCAATAATAGAAAATGACATAGGTGTCAATAATGGCTGAGTGCTAGATTGACAAATTATTTCAATTTAAAAGGTACGTTAACATTTAATAACCACAGCTGATATATTAATGAGATGTGGAGAATAATTATTGTTATTTGAAGGATGAGGAAGCTTCTTTAACTGACTAGCAAAACATGGGATTATCGAAACTCAGACTAGCAATCACGAGCCTAACCCTGCAATTGCTTCTGCGCTATGTTTGCGAATTTTACCTTGAATTCCATCTTCAAGCGTGGTAAGCCATCTAGAACTCTCCTGGCTACATAAATGAAATCAGCCCATGAGTGTGGTAAGATCTGCCATCACCGATGTGAGGGCAGCGTGACACGTCTTTTGTCTCCGAGCTCTCAACCGACACTACTAGTTTCACTTTCACAGACAGACCTCGTCTCACAACAATGCTTCGGATCGCACTCCCATGTTTCGCCCTCAGATTGTTATTATCGATATCTGAGTGCTTACATAATGCAAATAATAGCGTTAAGTTGACTAAATTGTTTTCAGTGTAACGGGTAGTTCTGACACACTCCTTACAACATGTGAACACGTAGGGACGGTCTGATGCAGAGCTTTGAAACACTAGTGCATGTACCAGCATTGCGCTCTTTCTCCAAAGATGCCACGGACCACTATCTATCCCAGCCGACCTTTGTGGCCGAGCGGTTCTAGGCGCTTCAGTCTGGAACCGCACTGCTGCTACGGTCGCAGGTTCGAATCCTGCCAAGGGCATGGATGTGTGTGCTATCTTTAGGTTAGTTAGGTTTAAGTAGTTCTAAGTGTAGGGGACTGATGGCCTCAGATGTTAAGTCCCACAATGCTTAGAGCCATTTGAACCATCTATCCTACTTTACAGGGCAGACAAGTCTCCGAACTCCACATTGTGTGAAGAGTCGTGGACGTCCGACCATTTAGTGGCTAGTGGTGGTTTCACTGTCCTTCTACCTCTTCCCGTAGATGCTCACGACACTACCAAGTAAACATCTTACTAGCTTCTCCGTTTTCGAGTTATTCGTTCACAGGCTCTGCGTGATACTAATCAGCTCTTTGTCATAGTCCCTTATCTCATTGGATTTCCTCATTTGCAGACTATATCTTCGCTAGTGTTACCCACTCCGTGTCCCCTCCGCTTACACTTTTGTAACAGCGTCACGTTCCCTCAACGCCACCACTCAGCATCGAATGTCGCGGTGGGCAGTGCTGACAATGCTTATCGGTGTAGATTGATAGTTTTTCATTTCTTATGGATCATGTCTGCGCCAACTCGCTGTGAATCGGATCGTGTCAATAGGTTTACAAATAACACACATTCTATTTGTAAAAACATGGCTACATGCTGATCATTTAGGAAATTCCGTGTTGTTTTCTTATCTTCATCTGTAACAAAATTTGATGTATGTAACGCAAACACGTACCTTATAAACTATCCGGACACCCCTGTTCAAGACTCACAAGAGGAGGAGGTATACTTGGAAAAGGCCGGGAGATACGGGAAGACTTCAATTAGATTACATCATGGTCAGACAGAGATTCCGAAATCAGATATTGGATTGTAAGGCGTACCCAGGAGCAGATATAGACTCAGATCACAATATAGTAGTGATGAAGAGTAGGCTGAAGTTCAAGACATTAGTCAGGAAGAATCAATATGCAAAGAAGTGGTATACGGAAGTACTAAGGAATGACGAGATACGTTTGAAGTTCTCTAACGCTATAGATACAGCAATAAGGAATAGCGCAGTAGGCAGTACAGTTGAAGAGAAATGGACATCTCTAAAAAGGGCCATCACAGAAGTTGGGAAGGAAAACATAGGTACAAAGAAAGTAGCTGCGAAGAAACCATGGGTAACAGAAGAAATACTTCAGTTGATTGATGAAAGGAGAAAGTACAAACATGTTCCGGGAAAATCAGGAATACAGAAATACAAGTCGCTGAGGAATGAAATAAGTAGGAAGTGCAGGGAAGCTAAGACGAAATGGCTGCAGGAAAAATGTGAAGACATCGAAAAAGATATGATTGTCGGAAGGTCACACTCAGCATACAGGAAAGTCAAAACAACCTTTGGTGACGTTAAAAGCAACGGTGGTAACATTAAAAGTGCAACGGGAATTCCACTGTTAAATGCAGAGGAGAGAGCAGATAGGTGGAAAGAATACACTGAAAGCCTCTATGAGGGTGAAGATTTGTCTGATGTGATAGAAGAAGAAGCAGGAGTCGATTTAGAAGAGATAGGGGATCCAGTATTAGAATCGGAATTTAAAAGAGCTTTGGAGGACTTACGGTCAAATTAGGCGGAAGGGATAGATAACATTCCATCAGAATTTCTAGAATCATTGGGGGAAGTGGCAACAAAACGACTATTCACGTTGGTGTGTAGAATATATGAGTCTGGCGACATACCATCTGACTTTCGGAAAAGCATCATCCACACAGTTCCGAAGACGGCAAGAGCTGACAAGTGCGAGAATTATCGCACAATCAGCTTAGCAGCTCATGCATCGAAGCTGCTTACAAGACTAATATACAGAAGAATGGAAAAGAAAATTGAGAATGCGCTAGGTGACGATCAGTTTGGCTTCAGGAAAAGTAAAGGGACGCGAGAGGCAATTCTGACGTTACGGCTAATAATGGAAGCAAGTCTAAAGAAAAATCAAGACACTTTCATTGGATTTGTCGACCTGGAAAAAGCGTTCGACAATGTAAAATGGTGCAAGCTGTTCGAGATTCTGAAAAAAGTAGGGGTAAGCTATAGGGAGAGACGGGTCATATACAATATGCACAACAACCAAGAGGGAATAATAAGAGTGGACGATCAAGAACGAAGTGCTCGTATTAAAAAGGGTGTAAGACAAGGCTGTAGCCTTTCACCCCTACTCTTCAATCTGTAAATCGAGGAAGCAATGATGGAAATAAAAGAAAGGTTCAGGAGTGGAATTAAAATACAAGGTGAAAGGATATCAATGATACGATTCGCTGATGACATTGCTATCCTGAGTGAAAATGAAGAAGAATTAAATGACCTGCTGAACGGAATGAACTGTCTAATGAGTACACAGTATGGTTTGAGAGTAAATCGGAGAAAGACGAAGGTAATGAGAAGTAGTAGAAATGAGAACAGCGAGAAACTTAACATCAGGATTGATGGTCACGAAGTCAGTGAAGTTAAGGAATTCTGCTACCTAGGCAGTAAAATAACCAATGACGGACGGAGCAAGGAGGACATCAAAAGCAGACTCGCTATGGCATAAAAGGCATTTCTGGCCAAGAGAAGTGTACTAATATCAAATACCGGCCTTAATTTGAGCAAGAAATTTCTGAGGATGTACGTCTGGAGTACAGCATTGTATGGTAGTGAAACATGGACTGTGGGAAAACCGGAACAGAAGAGAATCGAAGCATTTGAGATGTGGTGCTATAGACGAATGTTGAAAATTAGGTGGACTGATAAGGCAAGGAATGAGGAGGTTCTACACAGAATCGGAGAGGAAAGGAATATGTGGAAAACACTGATAAGGAGAAGGGACAGGATGATAGGACATCTGCTAAGACGTGAGGGAATGACTTCCATGGTACTAGAGGGAGCTGTAGAGGGCAAAAACTGTAGAGGAGGACAGAGATTGGAATACGTCAAGCAAATAATTGAGGACGTAGGTTGCAAGTGCTACTCTGAGATGAAGAGGTTAGCACAGGAACGGAATTCGTGGCGGGCCGCATCAAACCAGTCAGTAGACTGATGACCAAAAAAAAAAAAAAAAAAAGTAATGTGGGACTTAGAGGCGTGGAGTATTGTGTTGTCGGTAAACAACCAACAAAAGCACAGTGGGTCGGTCAAGAACTTCGAACGTGCACTAGCCACTGGATGCCACCTGAGTACCAAATCCATCAGGGACATTTCAACCCTTCTAAAGCTGCCCAATCAACTGTTTATTGTGTGACTGTGAAGTGGAAATGCGAAGGAACAGCCACAGTTAAACCAAGGCGAGGCAGATCGCGCGCTGATGACGGAAAGAGGTCATCGAGCAGTGTTGTATAAATCAGCGAAGGAATCACTCCTGGGGTCCAAAGTGCTTTGACAGTCCAGCTAGCACACTGAGTGTGCGTAAGCGGTCAATAACAAAGAGTTAAGAAGAAATTCTATGGCAGCTCCTCATAAAACCCAAATTTCTGTAGTGAGTGCTTTAGGGGGTGAAACGAACAACTTTACTGGACGGTGGATGAGTGGAAACGAATAATTTGAAGTGATGAATCGCACTATACTCCATGTCAACCGATGGATCGGTTTGGAATTTGTGAATGCCTGAAGAAAGATACCTGTCATAATGTGTAGTGACGGAAGAGGTGGTGTCACGATATGGTGTGTTTTTCTCGTTAGGGTGTGCCGCAGAAGAAAACGTTAAATGTGGAAGAATATGTTTCAGCATTGTCTACTGTCTTCAGTGGAGGAACAGTTCGGAGAAAATGGTTGTTTTTATCAACATGAGGAAGCACACTGTCATAAAACAGCATCAGTGAGGCAATGGTTTGTGGACAGTAAATTTCCTGAAACAGACTGGCCTGCTCAGAGTTCCGACCTGATTCCAATGGAACACCTTTGCGATGTAGTAGGTAGTCGACTTTCCTCTAGATCCCAGCGGAAATCGCTACCTTCTCTGGTTCCTGCTCTTGAGAGAGAATTGACCGTCATTCCTCCACAAACATTCAGACACCTCATTCAAAATATTCTCAGCAGAGTAAAAACTGTCACAAATGTGATGGGTGGACACACCCGATATTACTGTCCACTGATTATGAGTTTGAGGAGGCTAAATATCTAAAGGACTGCTGATTCATTGCCTCGCCCCCCCCCCCCCCCCTCATCCTCTCAAGATGGAATCATTGTCTGCCTCTAGAGTAAATTCTATGAGAATGTGTGAGAAAGTTTTTTAAACGTTTACGTAGCGTTTATATGAGGCGTGACATGGGTAACAGCTAGTTGTTCACCTGGTGAGATGTGGGAAGCCGACTAAAAAATTCATACAGGTTATCCGGCGACCAGACTTCATCGTCAACCTGCTGTAAACGGGGCCAGCGTGCCTCCCCTACCCAGAAACGCGCGTTTTAGTGCAAACAGCTATCCTGGTAGCTTTGCACTAATTGGTGTCTAGATACATCTGATCAGATGTGTACATACTATCTATTTAGATATTAATGCATGCAGTAGAAGGATTTGTCTAGTAGAAATTATTTGATTTCTTTCTAAGATTTCCATTATTTACTACCACCTCCAGTACACAAGGTAGGTGATATGATATTTTTATGGCTGCACATTTCCTCCTTTCCGAACGAGAGTAAATTTAAGTTACGCCTAGTGGAGGCTATTTTGCTCGTAGTATTATACTTGTGAAAGCTACTAACATGTTCAAATTATGCTTGATTTTTCACAATTAACTTCATAAGCGGGACAGAGTATTATGCGGTTATTGTGACTATGTCAATTTTTTTTAAACGGTTACCTACATGAAGTTCGAGTGCGGGCACTACATAATTTCCTTAAAGTGCATTTCTGTGCAATTAATCTTCGGTGTATGGGTAGAATTGTCACAGAGGATTATTCCATGACATCAGTGAGTATAACTACGAAAGTAATCTAATTGTGCAGTACTTTCATCAGCAAAATCAGTAATTGCACAAACAGGCTTGACAGTGTTAGCTGATATGTAAATACGTTGACTATTGCAGCACTAATCATGCTACAAGCGAAATGCTTTTCATTATCTCCCTTGACAGTGACGTCTGCAAAGAAACTATAACAACTTTAATATTGTAGATTACAGCTTTTACTACTTAGAGCAATACTAGAGATATGCATCACCAGTTACACTAGAGGACAACTGGGGTATTCCATTTGCTGAGAAACACGGGTTAGCTGGCTTCCGACATTCAAGAAGTAGACCGTACAAATAACGAGGATTACCTGGAATCCTAAGAAAACGCTGTCACCTCTCGGATGCCTGTCCTTGCTGTTCTTTGCGTCCACAAGGACTGTGAAATAAAAGAAAACGAGAATGACTGATTACTTTCCTGCTACCTTGAGGAACGAACAAAGGAAAAGGCGTGCAGCTGCTCTTTAGGCCTGATGCGTGATTAGGCGGAACTCTATTTCAACCGTCGACGCCTACGGTTGTTTCTCCGAGCTATAAAAGGAAGAGTAAGATTCAACTAAGTTCACCGCGAATGCGTCCTACACATGCAGCGAATTTTCAAACCACTGAAGATTAAGCTCAATGGTGTGTTCTCTCAGCCCCTCAATTTTTTGTTTTGTTTCTTTGCGTTGGTTAAGCACTTGTTATAGTTTACGAATTACGGATCATCTTTGATGTCTTAAAGGAGGAAGATGCCAAAACATTGTAAGATTCCATCGAAGTGGAGGTCGCCAGAGACGAATCACAAACTCTGGTTACACAGGAATGAGGAAGTAAATCTGCGCTATCCCATATTAGTGAACCATCCCTGCATTCGGTTTAGATGATAAAGAGAAACCGCGGAAAACCTGAATTTAAGTGTATTAGCAGTTTCGTGAACGATATTAAAGATTACTGGTTTCACTCTTAGTGCTGTGCTTCCGGGAATTTAGTTGGGTTGTTTGCATTTTAAGAACAGTGCTTCAACGACAGACCAAGTCGTCTTCATCAGGTACTACGAGTTCTGTTGCAACGTGTACTCCTTATGTGGACTCCAACCAGTCTGATTAGGATCTACGCAAGAGGATGCTCAATAGCATGACTCACAACACCTGAAAAAGACTAGGTGGGTC
This sequence comes from Schistocerca serialis cubense, assembly GCF_023864345.2. Taxonomy (NCBI): domain Eukaryota; kingdom Metazoa; phylum Arthropoda; class Insecta; order Orthoptera; family Acrididae; genus Schistocerca; species Schistocerca serialis. The sequence continues at coordinate 470,136,507 of NC_064642.1, read as the reverse complement.
GTCGAAATACTGAACATAAAACGGAAACAAAAACTCTGCTGGATAACTGCAAACACAAGCATGCTTAGAAAGCACGATGGTCTCTCTTATTAATTTTAAGCTGATGAGCTGCTTAATAACCCGTAAATTCCTAGCATGTAGCCATGATTACAAACAAATAATATATATGTATTCTGTAGAATGATTGGTTCCACAATTTCGATAGAAATTGTTCATATGATCTACGGGACACATAATTATATACCTTATTCTGCAAAGTTAACCATTCATTCATTCTGTGTCTCTATTGCTGTCTCCACAATATACGGCTCAATCCCTGCAATATGGCCAGCCGTCCACACCCACATGGAGTGGGCGACTATGCAAGCCTTTCATAGACAGCGGTATGGAAAACCACAACTCTCAAGACATCTGTAAGCACTCCAGGGAAATGCCTTGCAAACGTTTTTAGATTTGAAACTTCATGGCAGATCAAAACTGTGTGCCCGACCGAGACTCGAACTCGGGTCCTTTGCCTTTCGCGGGCAAGTGCTCTACCATCTGAGCTACCGAAGCACGACTCACGCCCGGTACTCACAGCTTTACTTCTGCCAGTATCCCGTCTCCTACCTTCCAAACTAAACAGAAGCTCTCCTGCAAACCTTGCAGAACTAGCACCCTAGGCTGTGGCTAAGCCATGTAAGATGGCTATTTTTTGATGATGTTACTGGATGTGTTAATATTTGTTAAGGGAAATGATATATTTGAAGACTTATGGACAGAGAAACAGTTGTTAGGCAACAGTATCCGTGTCTGCGATGGCAGCTCTCTGGAGTCGCAGAATCTTTGACAGTCAGCAGTGGCCAGCTACGGAGTGCAGCAGATGGGGATTCGTTGAGTGTACTTTTGGAACTATGTGAGTCGAAAATGTATTACGAAGAATAATGACTCAGAAGAATAGTTGGATACCATACAGACATAAAAAAAGCTTTTGAAATGAGGAACAAGGTATCCTTTGATGAGGTAAAAAGTTTATTTTTGTTTTTGTAGCCATGTGTTGTTGGTCTACTTCACGCTCGTTTTTGATAATTATTCTGTTGATTGATCTTATGAGTTAATTTCCGATACCATGGAAGTTGTTAGATTAAATGAATTTTCATGTTACAGTCTATAATTGTATTGTTTGATAAGTTCCTTCCTAACCGATATTTCAGAACTTATAGTTAATTCACGTGTTTCATTGACATTCTGTGTCAAGATTATGAACAGCTTCCCTGGACCAACTGCAGTTAGTTTTTAGCAGTGTTTTGTTAGCTGTTGCGGAGTCTTGCTCCGTTGCAGTTTCTGCCAGTACTTCATTTTGCAAGTGAGATACATAATACGTGATTGTTTCATTTCCTTTGCGCAATGGAAGTTCTGTCAGTTTATTTTTCCAGGGCCATATGTTAGTGCCGAAAATTTCGTATGTTTTAATTTACTTTCTTATACAGGTCGACATTACAGGGTTTTTTTTAATGCAGTTACGTTTTTTTAAACAAGTCGCACTGACCAAATGTACTGAGCGTGAAATTATTGTTTTGCTTCTGTATTTGCCGTGTACCTCCTTCCACCAGGAAGGAGGTACACGGCTCGTGTTGTCTGTAGTTCAACCATGCGTAGATGGTCAATACCGCGGTTCGATCGCGTCCGCATTTCTACTTTGTGCCAGGAAGGGTTCTCAAACACACTCAGTATTCTTTTCAATTTCATGTAAGTGATGTGGCTTGGAGCTCAGTAGTACATCTAGGTTGTTAGTTCACATTCCCAAGTTTGTGTTCACGATAGCACACACAAGTAATGTCTTGTGTACTATATAAAAAGGGGTATGTAATTTTACGTAAAAGATGGAAAACCTGCATAAGATGACTGTAATTAACATACACACATCAAAAAATGTTCTGCATCACCCCCGCTCCCAGAACTGCTGAAGATAGATGTTGACTGTGGATATTATATCACAGACACACTCCCTTTGACTGTTCAGAGATGTCGCTAAACCCGCCCAACGATATAAACCACCATGCATGAGCACCGCCTATTAGACGGAAAGGGTCCGACAGCCGATCAGTTCCAGTCATTCCACCAGGAAGAAGGTACACGGCTCGTGTTGTCAAAAGTTGAACCATGCCTAGACGGTCAATACCGCGATTCGATCGCGTCCGCATTGCTACTTTGTGCCAGGAAGGGTTCTCAACAAGGGAGATGTGACCAGGCATCTCAGAGTGAACCAAAGCGATGTTGTTCGGTCATGGCGGAGATACAGAGAGACAAGAACTGTCGACGACATGCCTCGCTCAGGCCGCCCAAGGGCTACTACTGCAATGGATGACCGCTACCTACAGATTATGGCTCGGAGGAACCCTGACAGCAACGCCACCATGCTGAATAATCTGAATAAAGTTTTTCGTGCAGCCGCATAATGCGCAACTTTATTCCCGACGTCCATGGCGAGGTCCATTTTTGCAACCACGACACCATGCAGCGCAGATGGGCCCAACAACATGTTGAATGGACCGCTCAGGATTGGCATTACGTTCTCTTCCCCGATGAGTGTCGCATATGCCTTCAGCCAGACAATCGTCGGAGACGTGTTTGGAGGCAACAACCTGGCCAGGCGGAACGCTTTAGACACACTGTCCATGCCACCAGCCATAAACTGCAGGCGGGTCATGGCCCATCGAACATAGGCCGATGTGAGGTGGAGCGTACACTATTAAGTTAAGTAGTGGTTTTGACTTTGTACATATGTACCGTTTGTGTTTTCCTTTCCTTTGTCGTTTATAACTGTATAGCTATGGTGTTCTTTTAATCATTGACAAAGGTCTTCTTAGGCACTTGCGGGTTTTATTGTTGTTCTGAGGAAGGTGTAGTTATCTACGCTGAAACCTGGGTAAACAATATGTGCTTTTCTCGCAATCGAGGCGGGTTTTTAGTTTTTTAATATATTAACCAACGATTGCTGACACACTGCGATGTTGAAGGTTCTTTCCTCTGTGGCGCCTTCATCTTTCCGAAAGCCATTTTTTGTACATTATCTTTGTCAGCAACTTGGATGCATGAGCCAGCAAGCTGACTGTATGATAATCATAGCGCTTGTTGGCTCTTGCAATCTTCGGAATTGTGTGGCTGATGTACTCCCGAAGGTCTGAGGGTATATCGCCAGTCTCATACGTTCCACACGCCAACGTGAATAGTCGTTTTGTTGCCACTTTCCCCAATGGTTCTGCAGCACCACATCTCAGACGCTTCGATTCTCCTCTGTTCCGGTTCTTCCATTAACCATGATGCGTCACCATACAATGTTGTGCTCCAAACATACACTTTCAGAAATTATTCCTCACACTAAGGCCTATGTTTGATACTAGCAGACTTCTTTCAGACAGGAATGTCCTCTTCGCCTGTGCTGCTCTGCTTCTTATGTCCTTCTTCGTCCGACATCATTTTACTTCCAAGGTTGTAGAATTTCTTCATCTATTTCGTGGACGCCAGTTTCGATGTTAAGCTTATGGGTAACTTAATTTCTGCTTCTCCTCACCACCTACTCTGAATCTGTAATTTGCACTCATTACACTGTTCATAGCATTCAACAGATCCCGTAATAATAATTCACTTTCTCTGAGGATAGCATGCTGATGTAGTCTAAAATCGATACAACTATGCATAAGCGATCCTTGGCTAGTCAGGGATGTTAATAACCAAAAGAAGACTCTGATACATGCTACCAGCATCCGAGAGAACTGGAATCTGGCACTGGAATGTGGGATAATGAACTGAAGGCTCCGGCAGCATCTTCGACACCACGAGTGCTACGCTAAAGTATCGGTGCGGTACTGCAATCTCGTAGCAGGTTCGTACCTGGACCATTAGTAGCCTACACTCTCAGAATAAAAGTGACTCCAGTCAAAATTGACCTTCTACGACAATACAATTTATTTTGTGCTTTCCTGCAGTTAGTTCTTCTATCTCAAATAACAACAGCACACACAAAGCAATGCCTCAGTTAGGCTTTATTGTTACCATATTTTATATGTTTATTCATAGAAGTAATCCCTAAAGATTTATCTACAGGTATATTGGCTCTCAATTGAACTCAGTATTAATCAGAATCATGCTGCACTGCTTTTGGTACTTTATATTTGAAATTAGGAATATTGCTGGCCAAATACGTTACATATTCTTAATTGACAGTTTGCTCTTTATTACTGCCCTGCGTTGTTAGGTTTTTTGACTGCGAAACATAACTGACGTATTTTCGTTCTGACATGTATACGAGAATGAGTGTGATTCCTTCTTTCACCTCAGTTACTGGAATACTCTCTTTGACATTCTGAAGGTAGGAGGGATAAAATAAAAGGAGAAAAAAGATCTCTAGCTTGTACAGGAACCAGATGTCAGTTGAGTGAGTCGAAGGACATGAAAGGGAAGCAGCGATTGAGAAGGGAGTGACACAGGGTTTTAGTCTCTCCCGACGTTATCAATCTGTACACTGAGCAAGAAGTAAAGCAAACCAAAGAGAATGTTGTAAAGAAAGGCTAAGGAAGTAAAAACAATGCGGTTTGCCGAAGACTTTGTAATTCTGTCAGATACAGCAAAGAACTTGGAACAGCGTTTGAACAGAATGGACAGCGTCTTAAAAAGATTTTGTAAAATGAATATCAATAACAATAAAAATATATTATTCTCTAATTCTAGAAAGGATAATAAATGCAGACGGTTTTGCAATACTTCTCAAAATCTGACAGAAGTAGATATTGAAATAAATCTTCTAAGAAACAGTAAATATAACTGGTCTGAAAATTTCAGGTCCAAAAAAAGAAATCAAAATTCATGACAAATATAAAAAATGCACCAAAATTCATAGAAACAAAAACGGTTAATAAGAGCGAGAAAGCAAATTTAAATATTTTGGAGAAACTAGACAACGAAATGGACACCAAAAATTTGCTGTAGATGTAACAGTTAATAAAATGGAGACGGGACATGGCTTGGCAAAATATATTTACAACAATAAATGCATATTTTGAAAATCACAAATAAAACACTATACCACACTGGTACGACCAGGATGTTTAAACGGGTGTGAACACCTAACGATGAAGTATAAGATGGACAGACTAGAGGTACTTGAAAGACGGATTGTTAGAAAAAAAATGGGTGCAATACAATCTACAGATGGCTACAAAATGAGAATACTAAGGAGATCTACAAAAATAGGGTGAAAATACCAGAAGTAATGACTAAAAAAGATTAATCTTTTTAGACACTTCTGCCGAATGAATAAAACAGGCTCACAAAACAAATATTGTGGTATTTCTGGAAGAAGAAATTGAGAATAGCATGTAGTATGGATTAGAGAAATAAGGAAATAACTAGAAAGAAACCTCGAAGAATCGTAAATAACAGAAAAACTCTTTAAGAATAAAATACTAAATTTAGAAGGCTTCCAATGCAGAAGACATAAGAGATTGGGAACAATATGTAAAGAGGAAATGAAAAGACAACATGGGGAAAAAGTTAAGGAGAGTGGGAAAATAGAAAAGAAGAGGAAATTAAGTTTTTACGTGATCGTGATAAAAGAACTGAAGGTAATGCATTGTATTCAAATTATGTAAGTATGCTGATAGAATTAGTTTATTGACTGAGGCACTGAAAGTATTCTATGAGTTTTCCGGTTTGGCCACCAAAATAAAAATGGCCGAAGGAGAGAGGAAATAAAATGCAGACTGGGAATAGCAAGAAAAGTGTTTCTGAAAAATAGAAATTTGTTAAAATAGAAAATATTTGTAACTGTCTTGTCTGAAGGTATTCGTCTGAAGTGTAGTCTTGTACGGAAGTGAGACATGGCCTAGAATCACCTCAAACTAGAAGATAATAGAAACTTTTGGAACGTGGTGCTACAGAGGAATTTTTTAAACCTTAATTTTTGTGGAGGTTCACTGTCTCCATGAGTTTTGAGAATGAAAACATTGTCCAAACAGGCTGCAATCTGTTTGTTATCCGTGCAATTGGCCAGTTTCAAATATGGGTAGTTTTCAAGCACATATCTGATGCTTCACGCTTCGCATCGCATGTACCAACGATGTATTAAAACGTGAAATGAAGCGTAAAGCTTAAAATATGGTCTTGAAATTGGCAAGTTCCATGGATAATAATGAGATTGCAGCCTACGTGGACTATTCTCAAAACTACAGAAGAATGTTGAAGATTAGATGGGCAGATCGAACGACTAATGAGCAGATACGGAATTAAATTGGTGCAAAATAATTTGTTGGACAACTTGACTAAAAGGATGGAGGAATCGAGGAATTCTCAATTTGGTAATGCAGGAAAGTTTGGAGAGGGAAGGGGGAGGGGGAGTGTTGTGAAGGTTGTTGAGAGAGACGAAGTGTTTAATGCATTAAGCTGGTTCAAACGGATGTACACTACTGACCATTAAAATTGCTACGTCAAGAAGAAATGCAGATGGGAAACGGGTATTCATTGGACAAATATATTGTACTAGAAATGACATGTGATTACACCTTCCCGTAATTTGGGTGCATAGATCCTGAGAAATCAGTACCCAGAACAACCACCTTTGGCCGTAATAACGGCCTTGATACGCCTGGGCATTGAGTCAAAGAGAGCTTGGATGGCGTGTACAGGTACAGCTGCCCATGCAGCTTCAACACGATACCACAGTTCATCAAGAGTAGTGACTGACGTATTGTGACGAGTCAGTTGCTCGGCCACCATTGACCAGACGTTTTCAATTGGTGAGAGATCTGGAGAATGTGCTGCCCATAGCAGCAGTCGAACATTTTCTGTATCCAGAAAGGCCCGTACAGGACCTGCAACATGCGGTCGTGCATTATCCTGCTGAAATGTAGGGTTTCGCATGGATCGAATGAAGGGTAGAGCCACGGGTCGTAACACATCTGAAATGTAACGTCCACTGTTCGAAGTGCCGGCAATGCGAACAAGAGGTGACCGAGACGTGTAACCAATGGCAACCCATACCATTACGCTGGGTGATACGCCTGTATGGCGATGACGAATACACGCTTCCAACGTGCGTTCACCGCTATGTCAACAAACACGAATGCGACCATCATGATGCTGCCAACAGAACCTGGATTCATCCGAAAAAATGACGTTTTGACATTCGTGCACCCAGGTTCGTCGTTGAGTACACGATCGCAGGCGCTCCTGTCTGTGATGCAGCGTCAAGGGTAACCGCAGCAATGGTCTCCGAGCTGATAGTCCAGGCTGCTGCAAACGCCGTTGAACTGTTCGTGCAGATGGTTGTTGTATTGCAGACGTCCCCGTGTGTTGACTTAGAGATCGAGACGTGGCTGCACGATCCGTTACAGCCATGCCTTTCATCTCGACTGCTAGTGATACGAGGCCGTTGGGATCCAGCACGGCTTTCCGTATTACCCTCCTGAACCCACCGATTCCATATTCTGCTGACACTCATTGGATCCCGACCAGCACGAGCAGCAATGTCGCGACACGATAAACCGCAATCGCGATAGGCTACAATCCGACCTTTATCAAAATCGGAAACGTGATGGTACGCATTTCTCCTCCATACACGAGGCATCACAACAACGTTTTACCAGGCAACGCCGGTCAACTGCTGTTTGTGTACGAGAAATCGGTTGGAAACTTTCCTCATGTCTGCACGTTGTAGGTGTCGCCACCGGCGCCAACCTTGTGTGAATGCTCTGAAAAGCTAATCATTTGCATATCACAGTATCTTCTCGTTGTCGGTTAAATTTCGCGTCTGTAGCACGTCATCTTCGTGGTGTAGTAATTTTAATGGCCAGTAGTGTATGTTCGAGCAGTTATGCACAGATGAAGAGGACTGCACTTAATAAACTATCATGGAGAACTGGATCAAAGCAGTAGTCGGACTATGGACCACAACAATGTCACCACAAACAACAACGACTCAGTCTCTCAAGACCACGGTGTTGTCAGAATGTTGGTCTTCAACAAACATCGTTGCCATGCGGTACGGTAGGCCGCTAACGTAAGCCTTGCTGAAGGTCAGTGTACGAACTTGGAGAGAGAGGCGCGGAGTAGCGGCGGCGGCGTCCACGCGACCGTTGCGCGGACACGCACGTCTGTCCGTCACGGCCGGTCATGCATAATGCATGTGGCCGGGCCCTCGCCTTAGCCGCTACACATTGCCGCTACAACCTGCAGTAATAATAACAATTTTTTTGGCTTCGCAGTACAGAAATAACGGAGGCCCTGCTCGTAAAGAAGACGGATCGCCGCCCTGTTCTCCGTCTTCGATCCCCCCCGGCGCGCCGGCCAAAATCCGCGCCGGTGTGGACGAGAAGTGGCTAACACGCTGCCGGACGAGGTGCTTTATTAGGAGCGCCACTCTTCCTGCTGCTTTCCTTGTACGGCCGCACTAAGAGACCGGCCGCATTTACATAAGCTTGTCAGCAGTCGACAGTATGCACGTGGTAACAGGCACGGTATGGGGCGTTTCACCAACGAATTAGTTTACCGTTATCATCAACCAGACTGTTCTCGCGCCTCAATGAAAAACAATTTCTTATTATACCAGGCGCATAAGTCGCGAGGGAATTAATCTTCTCTGTTGATATTTAAAAAATATTTTATTTCGAAGAAATGGTTCAAATGGCTCTGAGCACTATGGGACTTAACATCTGAGGTCATCAGTCCCCTAGAACTTAAAACAACTTAAACGTAACTAACCTAAGGACATCAAATGGTTCAAATGGCTCTGAGCACTATGGGACTCAACTGCTGAGGTCATTAGTCCCCTATAACTTAGAACTAGTTAAACCTAACTAACCTAAGGACATCACAAACATCCATGCCCGAGGCAGGATTCGAACCTACGACCGTAGCGGTCACGCGGTTCCAGACTGAAGCGCCTAGAACCACACGGCCACTAACGGCCGGCTTTTATTTCGATCTTTAGTTCCTGTATAGACACAACGGGTACCTTACGCACCTACGAATGTCGTTCACTAAGTAGTTCAACACATCTCCTTCCTCTGCCGATTTCGGTTGCAAAACTGCGGAATTTGTTGTGTGTCATCTAGAAATATTACCGCTTCAGCCCCTATAATTTCATGATGTTGCAAACGGTGGCGCCGCCTTATATTGCCTTCACGATGGCGTCTGTAATGAAGGTGCGTTTTAGCATAGAGCTGTCACTTTCTTATGGTGCTAAACCAGAGCATCGCAGATACCCACGGGCGCTTGCAAAATGTGTCTACGAAGATCTGGAAGTCAACAAAATGTCGGCGAGTCTTTGGAAAAGGCGCCTGTCATCATCGCAAAACGTCGCGAAAAGCTGTCCGATCTCCTGAGTGTCCGCCGGCTGCACACAGATGTGACTTCTGAAGTGTTGGAACGTGCGGACACTCTCTTTCGTCGAGAATGAGATTTTCACTCTGCATCGGAGTGTATGCTGATATGAAACTTCCTGGCAGATTAAAAGCTGTGAGGACGGGGCGTGAGTCGTGCTTGGGTAGCTCAGTTGGTAGAGCACTTGCCCGCGAAAGGAAAAGGTCCCGAGTTCGAGTCTCGGTCCGGCACACAGTTTTAATCTGCCAGGAAGTTTCACTCTCTTTAGTGGTCATCGACGGATCGCAGTCAAACACTTCGCTACAAAACTGGACGTCTTTGTTGGGAGGGCTGATCCACTCGTCCACCAGTTTGGATGCTCAAAGATGTCTGCCCACTGGATTGCTCGCTGCCTAAGAGAAGACCTCAAAGAGCAACGCAGAACCATCTGTGGGGAATTACTTGTGTGTTACGAGGCTGATTTTTTGTCGAGTATCATCAGAGGCGATGAAACATAGGCACATCACTTCGAACCGGAAACAACGAGGCAATCCACGGAGTGACGTCAACCCACCTCTTCTCCGAAGAGAAAGTGCTGAGTCGCGTCTCAGCCGGAAAAGCCATGGCGAAGTTCTTCTGGGACCCGGAAATGGTTATTCTGCTTGATGCCCTGCCTCACGGTGGTTCAAACTGGTTCAAATGGCTGTAAGGACTATGGGACTTAACATCTGAGGTCATCAGTCCCCTAGACTTAGAACTATTTAAACCTAACTAACCTAAGGACATCACACACATCCATGCCCGAGGCAGGATTCGAACCTGCGACCGTAGCAGCAACGCTGTTCCGGACTGAAGCGCCTAGAACCGCGGCCGGCGCCTCACGGTGCAACGATCAACAATGAAGTGTACTGTGCTACCATCAGGAAACTGAAGAAACAACTTCGGCATGTCCGCCGCCACAAAAATACAAACAAACTGCTCCTCCATGACAATGCAGGGGTTCACATAAGTATGTACACACGAGAGCAACTCTCAAAACTTCATTGGTCTGTTCTTCTTGATACACCCTACAATTGGGATGCCGCACCTTCCGATTTTCATGTGTTTGGCTCAATGAAGGATGCAGTCCGCGGGAAGCAGTACGTGGATGACCCAGCAAGACGTCGGCTTCGACGTCGACCAGTAGAGTGGTTCCATGCGGGCATACAGAATCTTCTAGTAAGGTGGCGTAAGGCCGACGCATTCAACGGAGATTATGTCGAAAAATAGATTTTTGTGCCCAGAACAACGGTGAATAAAAGGGTGTACTGGAATCCGAATAAAAACAAAACTGCTATCACAGAAAAATGCGGTTATTCAACACCCCTCGTACATAGATCTGCAGATAATCGAGTGTGATCGAGACTAGTCATAGCGTAAAAAGAAATTGTAAAATGAAATGGAAAAATTAACGGTATAATTATTTTTGAAATTTCTTACTACTATATATATATATATTATTCGGGAAAGTATGTACGATACGAAAAGGGCTATGACAAAGCTGGCTCTTATGAACGATCTTCACTCTTTCACAAACGTTAATAACTGGATCGCTTGACACGTGTTCTGATTTTATTTGTTGTAGCTTCCAGAGTGGTCTTCCAAACAACACCTACATCTACATATTCGTCAGTTCTCCGCAAGTCACCTTATGGTGTGTGGCGTAGGATACTTCGTGTATCAATATCAAGTAACCCCTCTCACCATGTTGCAGTCGCAAACGAAGCAAGGGCAGAACGATTGTTTGTGAACCTTCGAGTGGGATCGTATCTGAATTTATCTTCCTGAGAATACTTGGAATAAGCCATTGTCTTGCGTTTGCCTTTTCTAGGACTAGTTGTATGTGGTCGTTCCACTTTTAACCACTCTGTATGCAAATTCCCAGATATTTAATGGATGTGACTGCTACCAGTACCGCTCGGCAACTGTGTAGTAACACAGTGAGAAGTCTTTCCACCTATTTGTCCGTAGTGCATTATAATTTTTTTTGTATTAATGATTTTTTAGGTTCATCTGCATCTATATCTACACGGACACTCTGCAAATCACATTTAAGTGCCTTGCAAGGGGTTCATCGAACCACCTTCATAATTCTCTATTATTCCAATCTCGTATAGCGCGCGGAACGAACGAACACCTATATCTTTCCGTACGAGCTCTGATTTCCCTTATTTTATCGTGGTGATTGTTTCTCCCTATGTAGGTCAGCGTCAACAAAATATTTTGGCATTCGGTGGAGAAAGTTGGTGACTGGAATTTTGTGAGAAGATTCCGTCGCAACGAAAACGCCTTTCTTTTAATTATGTCCAGCCCAAATCTTGTGTCAATTCTGTGACACTATCTCCCATATTTCACGATAATACAAAACGTGCTGCCCTTCTTTGAACTTTTTCGATGTATTCCGTCACTCGTATCTGGTATGGATCCCACACCGCGCAGCAGTATTCTAAAAGAGGACGGACAAGCATATTGTAGGCAGTCTCCTTAGTAGATCTGTTATATTTTCTCCTGCCAATAAAACGCAATCTTTGGTTAGCCTTCCCCACAACGTTTTCTGTGTGTTCCTTCCAATATAAGTTGTTCGTAATTGTAATACCTAGGTATTTAATTGAATTTATGGCCTTCAGATTTGACTGATTTATCGTGTAACCGAATTTTAACGAATGTCCTTTAGCACTCATATGGATGACCTCATACTTTTCGTTATTTAGGGTCAACTGCCAAATTTCGCACCATATTGTTTTGAAATTTGTTTTGATCTTATGATGACTTTATTAGTCTATAAACGGCAGCGTCATCTGTAAGCAACGTAAAACGCCAGAAATCACTTCTGTCTTACTCGATGACTTTCCGTCAGTTACTACGAACTGTGACCTCTCTGACAGGAAATCACAAATCCAGTCACATAACTGAGACGATATTCCATAAGCGCGCAATTTAACTACAAGCCGCTTGTGTCGCACAGTGTCAAAAGCCTTCCGGAAATCCAGATATTTGTCAATAGACAGTTTTCTTCAAGGTGTAAGCAACTGAGTAGAGGCAATATATCTTTTGCTAAAGGCGTTACTCCTCTGTTTATTTTCGTATCATCGGTGGCCTTTTATTTCTATGCAGCGCTTTTGACTTACGTATTCTGCTGTTGTGCAAAAAAAAAAAAAAAAAAAAAAATACAAAGTATTTTGATCCAGGCATATTTTGTCCAACACTGGACGAACATTTATAAAACCGACAAAATGCACGGACGGATTCCTGACTGAAAAGGAGGAAAAAGGGTCCTATAAACATGTGTCCGGAAATGGACGGAGGGCGTGCAACGACTAAAAATCGTCCCAGAACAAAGTGCAGCGCTGGATGCTATCCACGTCGCAACAGATGTTCAATGTGTCCACCATAGGATGCAGTGCGCGCGTTCACATGTCGCGTCATTGACTCCCGCTATATTTCGCTCGTTCCTGCCTCTCACCGAATAGCGTCAAGGGCGGCGTAAACACGCTGTTGAAGAGTCTCCACCTCAGGAACTGGTTCGGCATACACAACGCTTTTCAGATGCCCCCAGAGGTAGAAATCCACGGGGTTTCAGTCCGGTGATGTAGGAGGTCATGCTACAAGGCCTCTGCGCCCTATTCAACGTCCGGGAAAGATGTTGCTGAGGTGTCGGCGAACAGTAAAACGGAATCGCAAAAACCACATAACCTGCGGTATTGCCAAAGGCTCGTTTGCAAGCAGCCCAGGCAGAGTGTTCCGCCGTAAGTCCATGAACGTTCCTCCGTCGAGGCGTTGTGGAATAATAACCGGTCCCAGTATGTGGCCTCTAACAATCCCTGCCCACGCATTGACACTGAACGGATGCTGATAAGACGCCTCAACCATTCCCCGAGGATAGACTGCAGCCCACATATGACGATTATGCACATTGATGATGTCAGTTCTGGTGAAGGTTGCTTCGTCGGTAAAGAGGACTGACGACAGAAATCCCATAATTATGATGGTCTGGTGCAAAAACCTTTGACAAAATGCTTCCCGTAGAGGGAAATCCACTGCTGACAATCCTTGTACCCGTTGCAGGTAATAGGAATAGTAGCAGTTGTCATGCGGGATACGCGTAATCTTACTTTGGCTTATTCCACGTCGGCGGGCCACTTGCTTGGAGCTTGTACTAGGCTTGGTCTACACATCCTGTAGAACCCAGTCCTCCAGATTTGATGTACCCACAGTCCGCCGGCTCCCTCCACGTTCGTCTCTCTGAAAGGACGCATGATAACACAAACGCCCAAAAAGGGCTTGACATGTTGTGTGGTGTGGTTGGTGTCTCTGAGCATACTTGTTTTGGTATAGCCGTGCTGCGTTACGACCGTTTGCATCTGTTTGGACGTACACAAACACCATCTCGGCTTACAGTACACTTCGTCAATCACACAACCTGTAACACACAAGGAACTCACGGCGCACGGTCGGGAGAACTCTCAATCGTCAGGGCCATCTACCGTGGCAACGATGCAGTTTTGGACGTATATTCATGGGACCTCTTTTCCTCCACTTCCAGTCAGGAAGTCGTCCCTGCATTTTGTCGGTTTTATTACTGTTCACTTTGTATATTTTTTATTATAATGTTTTGATATTGTTGTAGATGCGCTCGTGCATTATTGCTGGTGAAGCTGTTGTTGTGCCTGTGGCAGCAACTGTTTAGGACACAGTACCAAAACTCACTGTTCCACCATGTTAACTAGTTTAGTGTTATATAGTGTCACCAACTGCGGAATCTATTTTATAATGTAGAACAATATCAACACATGCAGTAAATACTGAAACATATATTGAGCAACAGGTGCCTGGACCAAAATTGTTTTTAACTTACATGTACGACCGCAGAGTTTGTAAGTTAAACGTACTGCATACAAATTAAGTCAACTGAGGCTAAATGTATGAAGAAACAAGTATTGCCTTGATTCAGCTGCACACAGACGGCCCTAACCTGCAAATCATCAATGTAATATTAATAGCAACTGAGGATTAACATGTGAATAACATTAAAGACTGCCTATCTCTCTCCTCTTGCCAGTTCGTCCACCGTTCTGACGTCGCAACAAGTCAGCAAATCTACATCAAGGGGAACGAAGAGCGGCCAGGATTTCAGTGGTTTTCTCCAGATGGGGCCAGCGATGCGCACCATATCGCCATGATTCCTCACATGCGCCACTCGCACACAACTATGACACTTCTCCAAATGCGGAGTCAACGAGTGGGGCGCACATTACCGCTTGTAGCAACAGCCAGTCGCTCAGATTCAGTGTACAGTCGTAACCCAACCCACCCGGTTTGTAACTCGCAACCCAGCGAGTCAGCGACAATTCATTGGCACAGTTCATTGGCAAAGTTCATCAGGAGTTTAGCAGAGCTCTTTATCGGCGGAGAGCTCAGGGATCCTCCGCAACGAGCAGTTTATCGTCGCCAGCCAGGAGACTGTCTCCACCGGTCAGAGGTTATCAGCTTCGCAGGCAAGAGCTCACGTTGGCAACAGTCGGAAGAGAGCTGCCGCTCGCAAGAAAATCGCCCACGAGGATAGTGACCACCACAGCCTGGGCAGCGACGTGGTAACTGACTTGCTCTCTGGAGACTGTTCGTTTGTGGAAATTAGTTTACAGCCCCTACAGAGTCATGGGTGTTTTATCCGAATCGGATATACGTTTACGTGAGTGCTGCAATTAACACTTTTCATAAACTCTTTCTGATTATTTGTCGGATTAGTATTGCAGATTGCATACACAAAATACATTTGTTTATAGGGTGGGTTGACTGGGACTTCCTACCCAATCGTCGATCCTCTGCATGTCTCAATGAATGTCGCTAAAGTGTTTTAGCAATACTTGTCTGTGTACAACAGTATTAACTGACAAACAGCCTCAGGGAGCTTCCGGCGTTATCCGCTAGGCCATTTAAATATATTGTGAACATCAATAGTTGTATGAGACTGCCTTTGTGAACACCCGAAGTTATTTTCACGTCTGAAGATCGCTCTTCGTTAAGAAGGATATGCTGTGTTTTATTTGCTAGAAGCTCTTCATCCCAATCGCAAATCTTCCATCACCCTTCTAGTCTGCAGTTAACAATTGATTTACGACCTCATTTATCGGAAAGACTGTACGCGAAAACGCGGGCCGGGTTGACCGAGCGGTTCTAGGCGCTACAGTCTGGAACCGCGCGACCGCTACGGTCGCAGGTTCGAATCCTGCGTCGGGCATGGATGTGTGTGGTGTCCTTAGGTTAGTTAGGTTTAAGTAGTTCTAAGTTCTAGGGGACTGATGACCTCAGAAGTTAAGTCCCATAGTGCTCAGAGCCATTTGAACCATTTGTACGCGAAAACATCAGATAATGAGGTAAATGCTGTATCCAAAGCCGGAAGGAAACTCCCTACACCGTCTGTCTGCCGGTTTCCTTATTCTGCCTTCCTTTCTTTTTTCAAAAAATTGTTCCTCTACGAACAACCACACGATTCTGATTGAATACCCTCCGAAACGGGTGCACTATAAGACATCGAACCTCAAACGTTTTCCTTTCGATCTATCAGCTCGGAATACCTTACGTAATACATAATACTCTTTGGTCGTACGACTATTTAATTTCTACGGAAAAATGACTATGAATGCAGACAAAAATCTATACACGAATAAAAATTTATTCGGTGACTTCGAAACTCCTTCCCTATCTCTATTTTTTTGGTACAAGGAGCGTGAAACTGCAAGGTTTCCATTCCACACCAGTAGCGGTGTCAGTTCCTCTTGTTAATAACGCAGCATCGGCGTCGTGTCATGAACCTATTGGAAAATACAGCACATGTTGAAGAGGGCAAACTGAAAATGGCGTTCCACGGACTACAACTGACAGCAAAGTGTTATTACATGCGAAACAAATGTGAGCAATTTCGTCAGAATTAGTACACTGGTGTGGAAAACTTAAGAATGAAAGAAACTTTCGCATGATGCGTTACTCCCAAGTAGCAGAGCTCGATGAAACTTGGGCTACACATAGAAATAAGTGGTACAGTATAGTACAGAAGCCAACAGCGTAGGCAATGACACGATTCATGATGATCAGCTGGACATTACAGACGGCAGGATATAGTTTTTTATAGGATGTGTGATTACCGTGGACAGCAATGGATCCTCTGACACATGCTACCGTGCTGGCCACAAGTTTGGAAAGGAGTTCCTGTGGTACGGTGGTTTCCATTCCTCCAGCAACGGCTGAATAGTGGTCGGTGCATGTGGACGTGGTGCCACACGTCTCCCCAGCGCATCCCACACAAGATCGGTGGGCAGGCCACTCCAGGTACTAAACATCGTCTCGTTCTAAGACTCCTCTCCTGCTCTGTTCCACGCGGGTCGCGCGTTGTCATCCATAAAAATGAAGTCCGGGCCGAATGAACTCCTGAAAAAACTCTCAGGGGGAAGGAGTACAGTGCCACAATAACGTTGACTGCTGAGGTTACCGTGGTAAAAGATTTGGACGTCTGTACGCCCATGCTGAACGGAATGAACAGTCTAATGTGTGCACAGTATGGTTTGAGAGTAAATCGGAGAAAGACGAAGGTAACGAAAAGTAATAGAAATGAGAACAGTGAGAAACTTAACATCAGGATTGATGGTCACGAAGTCAATGAAGTTACAGAATTCTGCTACCTAGGCAGTAAAATAACCAATGACGGACGGAGCAAGGAGGACATCAAAAGCAGACTCGCTATGGCAAAAAAGGCATTTCTGGCCAAGAGAAGTGTACTAATATCAAATACCGGCCTTAATTTGAGCAAGAAATTTCTGAAGATGTACGTCTGGAGTACAGCGTTGTATGGTAGTGAAACATGGACTGTGGGAAAACCGGAACCGAAGAGAATCGAAGCATTTGAGATGTGGTGCTATAGACGAATGTTGAAAATTAGGTGGACTGATAAGGTAAGGAATGAGAAGGTTCTATGTAGAATCGGAGAGGAAAGGAATATGTGGAAAACACTGATAAGGAGAAGGGACAGGATGATAGGACATCTGCTAAGACATGAGGGAATGACTTCCATGGTACTAGAGGGAGCTGTAGAGGGCAAAAACTGTAGAGGAAGACAGAGATTGGAAAACGTCAAGCAAATAATTGAGGACGTAGGTTGCGAGTGCTACTCTGAGATGAAGAGGTTAGCACAGGAACAGAATTCGTGGCGGGCCGCATCAAACCAGTCAGTAGACTGATGACCAAAAAAAAAAAAAAAAAAACGCCCATGCAAGATTACGCCACCCCATACCACAGCATCTGGTCCATCAAGAAGCTCATGTTCGACGATGTTCCTGGATGCATTAGTTGTTCCCACCTCTAGCCATTTGAGGAGAACATAATTATTTTGGTGGTCAAGGTCTTATGGAGTGGTCAGGTATTACGTTGGATGGGCGTACTGATCTCCAAATCTTTGAACATGGTGTTCTTGTCAGTCAGCGGTATTATCACAATGTACTACTTTTCCAAGAGCGTCTTTTCATGTTTGCATTCGCCCCTGTCTTAATTTTCACGGATGACGATGGGCTCATGGAACGGCGCAACTGATGGAACTCTTGGGACGAGAGGACGTTCAGCAAATGGGTTGACATCCCCATCCCCTCATCTTAACCACATCGAGCAGGTACGGGATGCGTTAGGCAGATGTTTTGCAGCAGGTCCACATTCATCAACGGCCATCCAGCAATTGTCAACCAAGCTGGTGGAGGAATGCAACGTACAACCATAAGAACTCCTCAGCAAGAGAGCACGTTACAAGGTTTGCAATGCTGTGGATGGTGCTCACACACCCTATTAAAAGCCATGGCCTACCTTTTCTAATGTCCAAAGGAACGTAATTGAGCCGTGGCCTCGTTTAGTAGGATGTTTTGCCTGGCGCCACTAGCTCAGGGGTAGTATGGACTATCCCTCTTGCGGCCCCATTGCCAATACCTCTGAGGAAGAGTTGGTATCTGTGGGTTGTGTCCTTAGAAGGTCTTTGCTTGCCGATATATATGCGGGTTCGAGTGCCCGAGAGGGGAGGCACCAAGTTT
Source organism: Schistocerca serialis cubense (assembly GCF_023864345.2). NCBI lineage: Eukaryota > Metazoa > Arthropoda > Insecta > Orthoptera > Acrididae > Schistocerca > Schistocerca serialis. The sequence continues at coordinate 470,118,067 of NC_064642.1, read as the reverse complement.
GGGGACTGGCGGTAGCGTCGCGACAAGAGGTCCGAGCGGCCGAAGCCACAACCTGCACAGGGATGGCCTGCGCACAGCGAAGATACTGCACCGGGGTCAGCGTTGACTATAAGCAGCAGGCCAACATCCCGTCGGTTGGTTGGCAACATTCGTGTCGGACGACCGCTCGTGACCTGCCTGCCCTCTTCTAGCTGGCTGTCATCGCCATCACTCAGTAACCGTTGCGATGCACCGTCGATCCATGGAACTGCTTGCTGATAAAGGGGAGTAACATTCTGCAATCCTCGTGGTGATTTGTGTCATTGTCTACCTGACCTCCTAATTAATTTCTGGTTTGTACCCGATCCTCAGAGTTTTACTAGATCGGCTCTTTGGTCGTAAATGTAGGCCGTAGTATTGTACTAGACACTAGCTGTCGTTTGAAAATTTGTTCCCATATTATATTGCCTTTTCTCTCTGGTTTATACCCGGTCATTAATGTTCTAATGAGTCAGCTTCTGGTCGTAACAGTCGTAACAGTCGTACAGTCGGGACAATTGTACCAAGGCACAGGTTGCCGTTAAGCAAACAGGGGTCTTGTGGTTAGATTTAGATGTTAACCGGTTCAATTCTTTGCTTGTGTTTGCATTACTTGTAATCTGAACAAGCTGTTGTACTAAGCTGTGCGTTGCTGTCTTTGAAAGACCTGGTCATCATTGGTGTGTTTTTAACTGGATCTTTTGGTTCCGCCGAGTGAGTTCTCTTGTAATAAGTGTTCATACGTAATATTTAAAACGTTCCTTCAGAGCGGTCTTCATAATTGATAGTCAGTTTAATTTTTGAAATATTAACAGCCAACTGTCACCAGGGCTTTAGTCAGAATAAGATTGTCAAAAGGGACGGGTTGGGATCCCGTCGCAACTTGGTTGCTGTTTGAAATTAAGAGGTTGCTTGCTTCGAAATACGCCTTATCATTGTCATAATGGTTTCCTAATCTGCTTAACCTTTAAGCACAGGTGCGCATCTTAACCCTCAACCTTTGGACATACGGTTTCCAAATTAAAAGTTACATCATTTGTTTGAGTAATTGAAACACTCTTGTCATCAATGGTGCTTATATAGTTTTCATGTGTTGCAGAAGGGCATTTAACAAGAGAAACGGTGTCCAGCGCGGTAGTAAACACCGCTGTTTCACTCGATAACGGGTGGGCTGCAGGTCCGGTTGTCTTGTAATTATTGTCATGTTGTTCCTGTTTTGATTTCTCTTTCAAAAGCTTATTCATTTCAGAAATTTGTTAACTTTGTAAACAAGAACAAAATTTATGATTATATATTGTTAAATAAACAGGTTATGTGAGAAAAAGTTATATTGGTGAGTCCTCCCTTCCACATATTTTACGCCGGCCGCGGTGGTCTTGCGGTTCTAGGCTCTTCAGTCCGGAACCGCGCGACTGCTACGGTCGCAGGTTCGAATCTTGCCTTGGGCATGGATGTGTGTGATGTCCTTAGGTTAGTTATGTTTAAGTAGTTCTACGTTCTAGGGGACTGATGACCTTAGATGTTAAGTCCCATAGTGCTCAGAGCCATTTGAACCATTTTCCACATTTTCCTTAATTCCAGTAAATACCATGCCTCAGTCATAAATGCGTTTCATTGCATAGTTCTTTCATTTACCTTCTGTACTATACAGTAGCAGCTATTTCTATATATCGTCCAAGTTTCATTGTAAGATGTTACTTGACAGTGACACATCATGCGTAAGTTAGTTTCGTCCTTGAGTTTTACACATCAATGTACACGGTAAACGTAGTCGCAGTATGGACTGGAGCAAACCGAAGAAAAGCTAAGGTAATGAAGTGGAGCGGAAATCAGATTAGATCTAAACATTTGGGATCTTGAAGTACACAAACTGAAGTAACTCTCATGCCTTGAAAGCAAAATAAGACACGTAGGACAAGCAAGAAATCCAGCAGCGGCAAAGAAGGAATTCCTGACATCAAGCATTTAATAGTATCAAACATCGGTCTTAATTTGAGGAATACCTCGCTGAGAATGTACGTTTGGAGCACAGCTTTGAATTTAAGTAAATCACAGAAAACCATAAAAGAGGACAATAGAGGCGTTTGAGATTAGGTGCTACACAAGAAGTTCCTCGACAGACTGCGAAGGTCCAGGGATGACTACCGGACACCGTGTCATCCTCTGCGTCATGCGGGTACGGTATGAGGGTCGTGCAGTCAGCACTCCGCTCTCCCGGCCGTTTAGCAGACTTACCAGACCGTGGAGCCCCTACTACTCGGTCAAGTAGTTCGTCAGATGGCATCACGAGGCTGAGTGCACCCCTTACCAGTCCTCCAACAAAGGAGAAATCTTTGGCAGTAGCAGGAATCGAACCCGGTTCCTCCGCGAGGCAGCAATCTATGCTGGCCACTCAGCTACGGAGGCAGACCCGTGTTGCCTAAGGACGTTGAAAATTAGGTGGACTGATAAGATAAGTAATGGGAGGACTCTCCTAAGAACCGATGAGGAGAGGAACATGGGGAAAACACAGACAAGAAAAAGGGGCTGCATGGTAGGAAATCAGGGAAAACTTTCATGGTAGTTGAGGGAGTTGTAAGAGAGTAAAAACTGTTGCGAAATCAAAGATTGAAACACATCCACGAGGTAACTGAGGTCGATGGGTGCAAGTGCTGCTTTGAGATGATGAGGTAGGCGCAGGAAAGGAATTCGTAACGAGCTGCATCTAACCAGTCACAACGAATATTTTTTTATTTTATTTTTTTAAAGGACTCAATATTTCTTACTTTGATTTTGGATTCCCTTCATGGTAGATAAAATAGTTAAACGTCGTTTACCGTTCCTAATGAAAACTGCAAGGCCTTGTCATGCCTCAAGAATCCTGCTTTTGTCGTCCTCACTACTTTACTTACTTCCAAGAAATGCTCCTCTGACAGAATTTTAAAACTTGACATCCACAGACAGGAGAAATGCCTCAGGGAAAGAATCCTTCGACTCGACTGGTGTACGTGACAAGATGTTATCAAATACTGTTTTCACAATACCACACCATCATGAACTGCCATGGTAGCTGCAGTAACCGATCTGCACTAGACACTTGTGTTATATAGTAGTTGCCGATCGTAGCGCCGTATTCTATCTGTTTACATATCTATGTATTTAGATACGTACGCCTATTCCAGTTTCTTTGGCACTTCAGTGTATATTGGAGTTTTAACTCTCGAGCACAAAGTATTTGCTTTAGAGTCCTTCTTTTTATTTCCTGACACAACTTGAGGGTGTTTTTAGAGTGCTCTCGTGTGCTTGTAAAACTTTTTGTTGTGGCTATCTTGTTGAAATAGCATAAGCATAAATTTGATCGGCATATTGGCATATGATCATCGTACTTCGTTGTTGGTAGCTGATGAATGTGCGTTAATCAGACCTCTCTTTATCTCGAGTCGTCACTCAGTGCTATCAATCCGCTAGTTCAGTCACATGTAAATTATTTCATTCTCAAAATATGGTGAGCCTCTTCCATAGCTAATGTTCGAAGAACCTTATTTTCAGTAGCAGCAGCGGCAGCAACAGAGACCTGTTGTTTCGCTTCTTATACGCAGGGTATTGACCGCATTATGAAGTTTGCGTGGGCACGGCTTCTTCGTGAGATAATCTGTTGAAGGCTCACGGCGCCGCAGCGAGCACGTAAACTCGACTTAGGTTCTGCATGAGGAAAGTAAATAACAGGCCGGAAGGAAAATAAGAATTTAGTTGCCTAGATAGGGAGAGTGTATCATGTCAATAACGAACTGTGGAGACAACCTATAGCTTCAAAAATGGCGGATAGCTGTATTCTACAACAGGGCGCTTTGTTTTGGTATAGTCATTTCCGCAAACACCGAAGGCTTGGACCGTTTACTGCACTGAAGTTTACAAACGAACGTGGCTATAAAACAGGACACTGCCAATATGCACTAATTAATCAAAAGTGTCCGAAAACTTGTTATTGGGCATTCTTGTCCACTCTTCGACTTTATGATGACTTGAAATCGGTTGTCTAATTTTCAGTGATGCCTCTGAATGTCTGGAGGAATGACAGTCGATTCTTCCTCAAGAACAAAACTATAGAAGATAGTGAAAAGTGAACCATTTGGTTCATTTCAGGAATCTGGGCAGTACAATCCATTTTTGGGACGTTATTGTCCACAAAGGATTGCCTCACAGATGTTGCTTTATGACAGCGTGCATTCTCATAGTGATCCAATCAATAATCGTCTCCGAAGTGTTCCTCTACTGTACGCAGTACACAATGCTGTCAGATGTAATCACACCCTTCCGCATTTAGCGTCTTAATAACGCGCAATAATGGGGCCATACCCTAACGGCAGAAAACATTCTCGTATCCTAACAAAACCCTCTCTTTGATTCACTTCAGGCACTACAAAACTACAAACATTCGCCAATTCTATATCATTCCATCAGATTGCCACAGGGTACGGCGTGGTTTATCAGATCTAATAAATCATTTTCAGTCAACCTCTGCTCAGTGGCGTTGCTCTTTTACACCTCAAGCGTCACTTAGCATTGACAACAGAAGTGTATGGCTAACGAGGAACTGCTCGACCACTATACCCCTTTCTTTTAACTCTCTACGCGCAATCATTGTGCTACCTGGATTGATCGTAGCGCTTTGGAACTCGCGAGTGATTTCTTCCACTGAATCCACGCGATTTTTTACCAGTGACTGTAGCAGCGACACCAACTGTTGCGGTACAAATACCTAATGATACATGGAGAACTTGCTGTGATTTTAAGACAATAGTCAATGTGGAATAATCATAAGTTCAGATCCAGTTTTTAAATCAGAATAATTGATAGCTGATAGCGTACAATTTGCAAAAGTAGGTTTAACGAATGCACCAATCGTCGACCCTCTGCGTGTATCACTGAATTTCGCAAAAGTTTTTTTTAGCAATACGTGTCTGTGTACAACATTATTAATTAACAAACAGCCTCATGGAGCTTCCGGCGTTATCCGCTAGGCCATTCAAATATATGGTGAACATCAATTGTTCTGTGAGACTCTTTCTACCTTTCAGCTTTCCCTTCCTTGCTGAGGGCTAGTGTACCATCTGAGTTCTTGATAGTCATACAGGTTGTACAGTTTTCTCCAAACGTGTTTCGTTCATTGTACTAATGGAGACCACCTTTCCTCAGGCATGTCGTCGACTATGAAACATGTCATCCATCACTACCAAAAATGCGGTGAGTTGAGGGATGAATGCGCAGAGAAAGACTAGCGCCATCCTCGCGTTTCATAGTCGCAACTTGATTTTTTCGGGGTGACAATTTAGATCTCGTAGCCAAAGTTTCGAATCTGCATCGTTCCCCTTGTTACGAGGACACACACTACACCAGACAGGTTCTGGACTCACACCTGTGGACCGTTTGAATACTGGACTACACTCACCAAGCAGTTGCTCCTCATTCCATAGCAACGGTAGCTGTTTGATATTGCTTTAGCCTCAACAATCCGCTTGTACAACTTTTTTTTCGACAAGCATTTTCTACTACAATGAGGTATTTCGTTACATGTTCAAGGCACAATAGGGTCCACTGTAATGAAGGTATTTTAAACGAGCAATCTATATGAATAACTAATAACATGACGTTACCAGTCTACTACTTAATAGCAATTCGCAATGCACTGTGTTCGCGTCACTACTAAAACAGATATATCGCTGTGTATCCCAGTGGTACAGATAGCATGCTGCATTTCGTATAGGCTTATGAGTGAAATGGATACGTACTACGTGAAAACATAAAATATAACCGAAAGTACAATTCAAGAGACAGAAACATAACGTATGTAGTAGTGATAATCTTAATGTCACAGATATTAGACTGACAGAATTTCTACCACTGAATTTTTAGAGGGAATAGATAAATGCCCACTGATATTGTCACAACTGTGATGAAACACAAATTCAAACATGAACTTTTGTTCTTACCTGAACGCGGTGACTGTTCATCAAAAAAGTATTGTACACAGAATATATCCACAGTATTTAATTTTATACGATTGACTGCCAACTATGTGAGTTTATGTGAGAAAGAAATATGCTTTAAAAAAGATGTAATAATGAATATTTTAAAAATTTTTATTTTCGCTGTTTTCTCCTCGTCATATTTAGATGCAAGTTTTAATAACTACAATATTAAACACACAAACCTTTTAAAGAAAAAGAATTACCGCAGTTACCGATTTCTATTAGTACTTGCGCAACATCTCACATGTTGTGTTGATTGTCTAGCAATGCTCTGGGGAAATAACACTGAAAAATCATACCTAAGATCAGACAAAGAAGGAAGAAATTCAGTGGCAGCGCTGAGAATTCCTTGTATCTACAGAAAATTAGTGACTGTTATGATGAATTCATCATTCAACGCATCAGTATTGGAGCGCAAATGCTAACACAAGCAGTGACGAACAATTCTGTGATTTCGTGACGCCTAGCAGCTAATGTCAACAACTGACGTTCTCATTTATTCAGAGAGGCTATGAAAATTCATGCGCGTTACAACAGCGTTAATAAGGAGGAAGGGCGGCTATGCAAAATGGGGAGGAAGTCTGGCTAAGAATAAGATGTGAGGCGTGGGACTATCCTTGCGTCACATATCTGATTGCCGAAATAAACTAACCATAAACGGGTTAAGTATTAATAGGCCTATGAGCAAGAGTAAAATCTCTGCTCGCTCCAACAGCATCGTTCTACTTAAGGAAACTAATTGAAACCCTTGTTCACTTGCTCTCTATGAGATCGGCAACTGGCCCCACTGATATAATACAGTATGGTATGTAGTATGATAGAATAATGAAAAGCTGGTACAAGGCAGGGAATAGTGAACAAAGCTTGCAATATGATTCACGTAGATGCATTCCTACGTTACACGCATGTCTCTGCAACGATACTAGACTACAGATGGGAAAATGCTCCCGTAATACACTGTAACAATCTGCGAACATTGTAAAATGTGGCTTGGTTTTGTTGACACGTCAGATATCTTTACATATTCAAGCTTTCAATATCTTCCTCTGTCATTATCTTCGGGGGTTAGCTGTCATACTAAAAGGCGAAGTGGTAGTCTCATGTGTTGTTGACAGACTTATTTCACGTATTCTTGAATTCCCGAGTTTATATGTGCTACCCGAGATTATATCGATGTCCGATGGAGGAACATTAGCAGTGATGCTGATTTCTTTACATGGTGGCTAACTAAGCTTTTTCTCTGTAGCGTTTGAATATGGAGCGCTCATTTACATGCACACCCGCTATTCCGATTATGGTGATTGTTGCACATTCTGATACCAACCGCTGCTTTGATGGCAGAACTTCAGTAGGTAGACGCGTGGTATGAGATTTTAATTTCATAAAACGTAATAGCATGTTCGTTTGTTTGTTGAGCACAGGAAATCTATGGCACAGAGATTAGTACTCCATTTGACGCCTGAAACATGGAAACTGATCACCTATACTGACGAATGGTGGTAAATCCACTGTCAAGTCACTTTTATATGACCAGCCGTCAAAAATCTGAATAGCCGCCTGTTGTTGATGTTGTTGTTGTGGTCTTCAGTCCTGAGACTGGTTTGATGCAGCTCTCCATGCTACTCTATCCTGTGCAAGCTTCTTCATCTCCCAGTACCTACTGCAACCTACATCCTTCTGAATCTGCTTAGTGTATTCATCTCTTGGTCTCCCCCTACGATTTTTACCCTCCACGCTGCCCTCCAATACTAAATTGGTGATCCCTTGATGCCTCAGAACATGTCCTACCAACCGATCCCTTCTTCTGGTCAAGTTGTGCCACAAACTCCTCCCCAATCCTATTCAGTACCTCCTCATTAGTTATGTGATCTACCCATCTAATCTTCAGCATTCTTCTGTAGCACCACATTTCGAAAGCTTCTATTCTCTTCTTGTCCAAACTATTTACCGTCCATGTTTCACTTCCATACATGGCTACACTCCATACAAATACTTTCAGAAACGAGTTCCTGACATTTAAATCAATACTCAATGTTAACAAATTTCTCTTCTTCAGAAACGCTTTCCTTGCCATTGCCAGTCTACATTTATATCCTCTCTACTTCGACCATCATCAGTTATTTTGCTCCCCAAATAGCAAAACTCCTTTACGACTTTAAGTGTCTCATTTCCTAATCTAATACCCTCAACATCACCCGACTTAATTCGACTACATTCCATTATCCTCGTTTTGCTTTTCTTGATGTTCATCTTATATTCTCCCTTCAAGACACCATTCATTCCGTTCAACTGCTCTTCCAAGTCCTTTGCTGTCTCTGACAGAATTACAATGTCATCGGCAAACCTCAAAGTTTTTATTTCTTCTCCATGGATTTTAATACCTACTCCGAATTTTTCTTTTGTTTCCTTCACTGCTTGCTCAATATACAGATTGAATAACATCGGGGACAGGCTACAACCCTGTCTTACTCCCTTCCCAACCACTGCTTCCCTTTCATGTCCCTCGACTCTTATAACTGCCATCTGGTTTCTGTACAAATTGTAAATAGCCTTTCGCTCCCTGTATTTTATCCCTGCCACCTTTAGAATTTGAAAGAGAGTGTTCCAGTCAACATTGTCAAAAGCTTTCTCTAAGTCTACAAATGCTAGAAACGTAGGTTTGCCTTTCCTTAATCTTTCTTCTAAGATAAGTCGTAAGGTCAGTATAGCCTCACGTGCTCCAGTATTTCTACGGAATCCAAACTGATCTTCCCCGAGGTGGGCTTCTACTAGTTTTTCCATTCGTCTGTAAAGAATTCGTGTTAGTATTTTGCAGCTGTGGCTTATTAAACTGATTGTTCGGTAATTCTCACATCTGTCAACACCTGCTTTCATTGGGATTGGAATTATTATATTCTTCTCGAAGTCTGAGAGTATTTCGCCTGTTTCATACATCTTGCTCACCAGATGGTAGAGTTTTGTCAGGACTGGCTCTCCCAAGGCCGTCAGTAGTTCCAATGGAATGTTGTCTACTCCCGGGGCCTTGTTTCGATTCAGGTCTTTCAGTGCTCTGTCAAACTCTTCACGCAGTATCGTATCTCCCATTTCATCTTCATCTACATCCTCTTCCATTTCCATAATACTGTCCTCAAGTACATCGCCCTTGTATAGACCCTCTATATACTCCTTCCACCTTTCTGCTTTCCCTTCTTTGCTTAGAACTGGGTTTCCATCTGAGCTCTTGATGTTCATACAAGTGGTTCTCTTATCTCCAAAGGTCTCTTTAATTTTCCTGTAGGCAGTATCTATCTTACCCCTAGTGAGATAAGCCTCTGCATCCTTACATTTGTCCTCTAGCCACCCCTGCTTAGCCATTTTGCACTTCCCGCCTATTACCAAAAAAAAATGGTTCGAATGGCTCTGAGCACTATGGGACTTAACTTCTGAGGTCATCAGTCTTCTAGAACTTAGAACTACTTAAACCTAACTAACGTAAGGACATCACACACATCCATGCCCGAGGGAGGATTCGAACCTGCGACCGTAGCGGTCGCGCGGTTCCAGACTGTAGCGCCTAGAACCGCTCGGCCACTTCGGCCGGCGACCTACTATAGCGTGGACCGCTGCGAGACATGCAGGAAGAGAGTCTATGACGTTCTGGACGTGGAGCCCTGCCGACACTAGTGCTGTGGACCGGGGGAGGCTCTATGGCGCCAAGAAAGGCCACCTGTCGCTGTCGCCATCAGTGTACGTCAAATTGTGGTACCGGCGTGCAGATTCCAGCCTACGTCGTCGATGAACAGTAGTGGATGAACCAGACACCTACTGCCAGGCCCAGACGCATCAAAGTTCGCTGAAAGGTCGTTGCTTGCCCCTCGGTTCTTCCGGGCGGTCGGTTGGTCAACAGTTGCACGTCTATTCGTCACATCTTCTCAGCCGTCATTCACCTTCGTTTTGGACAGCGCCATTTTGCCGTGCGCTGTATACTTTAACCGTTGCGGCACGCGAATAGTTTAGAAACTTAGCCTTGGTTCGAAAGCCAGTGATCATGCCCTTTTGGACGTCAGATAATTCGCTCTGTTTCTGCATCACCACAACGACTGCTCTCTTATCAGCATCTCCCCGACATGTCTTATATATCCTCCACTGCTAGTATTGCCACCTGACGTCTGTGAGTCATTATTTACCACGCAGTCATTATTTACCACGCAGTAAATGGTTTCAGTCGATCTATCTTGCCCTTGGAGAATGATCATGTCAGTGGTTGCAGCCTCTTACGGCAAATATTTGCGTATAATTATATGGAACCTGTGGTTCGTGTGGTTTCAGCATAGAAACCGGTTTCCAGATGGTTTGCACCCAGGTCTGTAGCACCCTGGTAGCATAAGAGGAATTCAACTACACGGTCGGCTGCTCCACCGCTTCCAAATTATCTCAAAGTGGATAGATGAATAGTCACGGGTATGTGAATAGATAACGGCTTACTGTATCACCTTTCATCATTACTGCGAAGTGCAGCTCAAAGGCAAATAACAATTTATGCTTAGATAATGATTCGAGTAGTGTACATGATTTATATTTTTCGGTTTAACAGCCTTCAGACTGATAAGATTTGGTTCAAATGGCTCTGAGCACTATGGGACTCAACTTCTGAGGTCATTAGTCCCCTGGAACGTAGAACTAGTTAAACCTAACTAACCTAAGACACGACAAACATCAATGCCCGAGGCAGGATTCGAACCTGCGACCGGTAGCGGTCTCGCGGTTCCAGACTGCAGCGCCTAGAACCGCACGACCACTTCGGCCGGCGATAAGATTTGGTCTGCCACGATTTCCTCTCCTATGTCAACCACTTGATCTCTCAATAATTCAGAATTAACGTCCTCTCTCAATTATTTACTGCATATTTCAGTCTATGTCCTCCCCCACAATTTTTTTCCTCTATGGCATCCTCTGACATCACAATAGGTTTCCTGTCATTCTGTTCGTTCTTCTGGCTAGTGGTTTTGCACATGCTCCTTCCCTCTACATTACACTGGCCACCTTCCTGCGTGTGTTGCAGGGCACGTTGTGTCCCACTGTCAGTTTTCCTCGTTCCTGTTGCACTCACGAATGGAGCGCGAGAAAACGAATGTTGGCAAGCTTTCGTGTAGGCTCAAATCTCTTTAAATTCTGCAAAACAGGAAGAAAAATATTGGTTGACCCAACTTAGGATATACGTTCTCCAATATTTTACAGAGAACCATACCGTCATGCACAACGCCTCACTTGTAGCGTCTGCCGATGGAGTGGAATGAGCTTCCTTTGCAGTTTTCACGCTTGCTTAACAAATCTGCGACGAAATGCGCTGCTCATCTTCGGACTTCCTTTCTCTATCACTTGCATTTGGTTTGCATCCTAGACTGACGAGCAATATTCAGTCATCGGACGAACGTGTGTTGTGTAAGCTGCACTCTACACTATTGAGTCATCTGTCTTTTAAATTGCTTGATGCAGCCTGCCACGAATTACTCTATAGTGACAACCTCTTTATATCAGACTACCACTTGGACTCTAAGTCATCAATAATTTCTTGGATATTTTCCCATCTCTGTCTTCTCTTACCGTCTTTACCCTCTACAGCTCTCTCTCTAGTATCATGGAAGTTATTCTCTGATGTCTTAACGCTAGTCCTATCATCCTGTACTCCTTCTTATCAGTGTTTTCCATGTACACTCCTGGAAATTGAAATAAGAACACCGTGAATTCATTGTCCCAGGAAGGGGAAACTTTATTGACACATTCCTGGGGTCAGATACATCACATGATCACACTGACAGAACCACAGGCACATAGACACAGGCAACAGAGCATGCACAATGTCGGCACTAGTACAGTGTATATCCACCTTTCGTAGCAATGCAGGCTGCTATTCTCCCATGGAGACGATCGTAGAGATGCTGGATGTAGTCCTGTGGAACGGCTTGCCATGCCATTTCCACCTGGCGCCTCAGTTGGACCAGCGTTCGTGCTGGACGTGCAGACCGCGTGAGACGACGCTTCATCCAGTCCCAAACATGCTCAATGGGGGACAGATCCGGAGATCTTGCTGGCCAGGGTAGTTGACTTACACCTTCTAGAGCACGTTGGGTGGCACGGGATACATGCGGACGTGCATTGTCCTGTTGGAACAGCATGTTCCCTTGCCGGTCTAGGAATGGTAGAACGATGGGTTCGATGACGGTTTGGATGTACTGTGCACTATTCAGTGTCCCCTCGACGATCACCAGTGGTGTACGGCCAGTGTAGGAGATCGATCCCCACGCCATGATGCCGGGTGTTGGCCCTTTGTGCCTCGGTCGTATGCAGTCCTGATTGTGGCGCTCACCTGCACGGCGCCAAACACGCATACGACCATCATTGGCACCAAGGCAGAAGCGACTCTCGTCGCTGAAGATGACACGTCTCCATTCGTCCCTCCATTCACGCCTGTCGCGACACCACTGGAGGCGGGCTGCACGATGTTGGGGCGTGAGCGGAAGACGGCTTAACGGTGTGCGGGACCGTAGCCCAGCTTCATGGAGACGGTTGCGAATGGTCCTCGCCGATACCCCAGGAGCAACAGTGTCCCTAATTTGCTGGGAAGTGGCGGTGCGGTCCCCTATGGCACTGTGTAGGATCCTACGGTCTTGGCGTGCATCCGTGCGTCGCTGCGGTCCGGTCCCAGGTCGACGGGCACGTGCACCTTCCGCCGACCACTGGCGACAACATCGATGTACTGTGGAGACCTCACGCCCCACGTGTTGAGCAATTCGGCGGTACGTCCACCCGGCCTCCCGCATGCCCACTATACGCCCTCGCTCAAAGTCCGTCAACTGCACATACGGTTCACGTCCACGCTGTCGCGGCATGCTACCAGTGTTAAAGACTGCGATGGAGCTCCGTATGCCACGGCAAACTGGCTGACACTGACGGCGGCGGTGCACAAATGCTGCGCAGCTAGCGCCATTCGACGGGCAACACCGCGGTTCCTGGTGTGTCCGCTGTGCCGTGCGTGTGATCATTGCTTGTACAGCCCTCTCGCAGTGTCCGGAGCAAGTATGGTGGGTCTGAGACACCGGTGTCAATGTGTTCTTTTTTCCATTTCCAGGAGTGTATTTATTGCCTCTTCGCCGCTGTGGAGAACATTTTCACTTCTTAGCAGTCCATATAATTTTCAACATAATGCTACATCATCACATCACAGACGCTCCGATTCCGTTGTTTCCCAGTTTATCCTTTGTCAATAATTAACTATCACTCAGTGCTGTGCCGAAACGCACATAATCAGAAATTTCTTCCTCAGGTTAAGGTCCTTATTTGATACCAGCACGCTTCTCTTGGCCAGTCTACTTTCTATGTCCTCCTCATTACGTCCGTCATGTTATATTGCTCCCAGGGTAGCAGAATTCCTTCACTTCTCTACTTCTTGGTTACCAATTTTGATATTATTTATATTGCTGCATGTCATTTCTGTTATTCATTGCTTTCGTTTTCCTTTGGTTTATCCTCAACCCATACTCCGTACACATTAGATAGTTTATTTCATTTTATATTGTCGAACGCTGTTTCTGGGTCGACAAACCCTATTAATTTATCTTGAGTTTTCTTTACTTTTGCTTCCGTTATGAAGCACAACTCCAGAAATGCCTCAGTGATGCTTTTGCCTTTCCGAAAACTAATGTAATGGTTATCGAACATACCCTCAACTTACTCTTCCATTTTTCTATACAGGGTGAGTCACCTAACGTTACCGCCGGATATATTTCGTAAACCACATCAAATACTGACGAACCGATTCCACAGACCGAACGTGAGGAGAGGGGCCAGTGTAATTGTTTAATGCAAACCATACAAAAATGCACGGAAGTATGTTTTTTAACACAAACCTTCGTTTTTTTAAATGGAACCACGTTAGTTTTGTTAGTACATCTGAACATACAAACTAATACGTAATCAGTGCCGTTTGTTTCATTGTAAAATGTTAATTACATCCGGAGATATTGTAACCTAAAGTTGACGCTTGAAACCTCCGACGTTCAGTTACGTGTTGTAACAAACACGGGCCACGGTCGGCCAACAGCATCTGCAGGGACATGTTTACGATGACAACCGTGTTTACGAGTGTGGCTGTAGTGCACTGTTGTGGTTTGGTCTAGCTGTCGCAGTGTCCGCATGTAGCGCTTGCTGCTATTGTTATTCTGCAATCGTCTCCGCACGCAGACCAACTGTAGTACACCGTGTTACCAGACGTCTGTGATAGTGTAGTGTTATAGGAACTGTGACCATGGTGTATTCGAACTCTGAAAAGTCGGAGATGATACTCATCTATGGCGAGTGTCGATGAAATGCAGCTGAAGCCCTGCAGGTGTATGCAGAACGGTACCCGGACAGAAAGCATCCAACGTGCCGCACATTGCAAAACATCTACTGCCAACAGTATGCAACAGGTATGGTCGTAGCACGCAAACGGGTCCGTAACAGGCCCGTCACAGGAGAATCGGGTGCAGTTGGTGTGTTAGCTGCTGTTGCCATGAACCCCCACATGAGTATACGGGACATTGCGAGAGCCGGTGGACTGAGTCAAAGTAGTGTCATGCGCATACTGCATCGTCACAGCTTTCACCCGTTTCATGTGTCGCTACATCAGCAATTACATGGTGATGACTTGAATCAGCGAGTACAGTTCTGTCAATGGGCATCAACAGAGAATGCGTTGCAGTTCTACCTGTTTACCGATGACGCGGGTTTCACAAACCACGGGGCAGTGAATCTACGGAAAATGCATTACTGGTCCGTGGACAATCCTCGCTGGCTCAGACAGGTAGAGCGACAGCGACCGTGGACCGTAAATGTACGGTGCGGAACCATTGGCGGCCACCTCATTGGTCCTCACTTCATTGCAGGGGCCCAAACAGCTGCAACATACATCGCGTATCTACAGAATGGTCTGCCAACGTTGCTCGAAAATGTCCACTGGAAACGCGTCGCCGTATGTGGTATCAGCATGATGGTGAACCTGAACATTCCGCAATTAACACTAGGCTGACCCTAGACAGGATGTTCGACTGGCGTTTCATAGGACGTGGAGGACGCATAAATTGGCCAGCCCGTTCTCCTGATCTTACACCTCTGGACTTCTTTCTGTGGGGTACGTTAAATGAGAATGTGTACCGTGATGTGCCTACAACCCCAGAGGATATGAAACAACGTATTGTGACAGCCTGCGGCGACAGTACACCAGATGTACTGCGACGTGTACGACATTCATTACGCCAGAGATTGCAATTGTGTGCAGCAAATGATGGCCACCACATTGAACATCTATTGGTCTGACATGTAGGGACACACTCTATTCCACTCCGTAATTGAAAACGGAAACCACGCGTGTACGTGTACCTCAACCCTCATGGTAATGTACATGTGCGTCAGTGAAAAAGACCAATAAAAAGGCGTCAGCATGTGGACGTAATGTGCTGTTCCAGTCTCTTCTGTACCTAAGGTCCATCGCCGTTCCCTTTGGATCCCTACGTAATTCGTTGCTCTCCGATACACACGATCGAACAGCGGAGGAGTGGTACTCAAGCGACAACTTTAGGTTACAATATCTCCGGATGTAATTAACATTTTACAATGCAAAAAATGGCACCGATTACGTATTTGTTTATATGTTCAGATGTGCTAGCAAAACTAACGGGGTTCCATTTAAAAAAACGCAGGTTTGTGTTAAAAACATACTTCCGTGCATTTTTTTATGGTTTGTATTAACCAATTACACTAGCCCCTCTCCTCATGTTCGGTCTGTGGAATCGATTCGTCAGTATTGGATGTGGTTTACGAAATATATCCGGCGGTAACGTTAGGTGACTCACCCTGTGACCGCTACGGTCGCAGGTTCGAATCCTGCCTCGGGAATGGATGTGTGTGATTTCCTTAGGTTAGTTAGGTTTAAGCAGTTCTAAGTTCTAAGGAACTGATGACCTCAGAAGTTAAGTCCCATAGTGCTCAGAGCCATTTAAACCATTTTCGAACACAGTGCCTCATCTTCGCAGAGGGCTTTAATGCACTCTTCTTACCTATCAGATTTCTCCAGACCGTTTGACAGCGGAATTCCCATTACACTCAATGATGCCACCCTTGTTTTTAATTTCCTCGCAGGTTTTTATGACTTTTCTGTAAGCCTTTTATTCCTTTGACTTCCTATTTATTTCAATCCTAAGTGACTTATATTGCTTTATTTTTGTCTTTTCCTGATAGTTCCCACCTCCCTCGATCAGCTGAAGCATTTCTTCTGTTACTCAGGATTTCCTCGTGATGACTTTCCTTATATCTACATTTGTCTGTGTAACTTCTATGATTACCTTTTTTGGAAATGCTCATTACTCTTGAATTGAATGAAACGCTTTGGTACTAATCAGCGCAATATCTATAGCCTTAGGGATTTCAAACCTATCTCACAATTCCTCAATAATCATGCAATCCCACTTCTTTCTACACTGATTCTTCCGGACGATTCTTTTAATCTTCTGTCTGCTCTTCATCATTACTAAATTATGATCCGAGTCTAGAGTGCTTTGGGTACACCTTGCATTCCAGTACGTGATTTCGAACCTCCTTATCATTATGATGTAATCCAGCTGGAAACTTTTGTCGCCTTGGATTTTTCAAGCATAATTCCTTTGTCATTTTTGAACAGTGTTTGTTATTTATAGCAAACACATATTGCCATACTCAATTAGCTTTTCCTCTCTCTCATTTCTAATACCAAGTCCATATACTCACGTAACTCTTTCTTCTACTCCTTCCCCTATCAACGTGTTAGAATCCTCCATGATTAATGTTTTACGACCAACATTTACATCCTGAATTACCCCTTCAATATCCTCACATACTTTCTCTAACTCTCCATCTTCTGCTTGTGACATCGTCATGCACGCTTGAGTTTTTGCTATGGGTTTGGTTTGTTGTCGATTCTGATGGGAAGAGTCTTATCTCTAAGTTGTTCGCACCAACTCACTCTCTCTCCAATCTTTCTATTTATACCGAATGCTACTCTCCTCGCACTATTTGCTGCTTGTGCTGGTACTGCCCTAAATTTATCTGACCAGAAATCCTTAACTTCTTCTTATTTGACTTCACCGAGCCATTGGATTACCATTTTCAAGATCTTCTAGCTTGGCTATCACGTTCAGACTTCTGACACACCACGCTACAACTCGTAAAAATGTTTTCATTTCTTATTCAATCTTTTTCTAATGCCCACCTTCCTCTTGGCAGTCTTCTCCCGAAGAATTGAATGAGGAACTAGTCCGGGATTTTTTGCCAATGAAGAGATCTTCCTGATACTTTTTCAATTACAAGCCCCATGCCTTATGACTTTAATGTCGTGGTTGCCTTTGCCTTCTGCATCCTCATGCTGCTGTTCATTGCTGATTCTTCCGCCATTTAGCGGCAGTTCCCAGCCGAGGAGCAAGAGGTTTCCTTGAAATTCTGTCCTCTCCTCCGCCTTTCATGGCCAGGCTGTCGGTAGGACGAGGGCCACTCCTTGTACTGGAAGCCTTCGGCCGCCATTTCTGATGATTATTAATGAAAGTGCGTTCTAATTCGTGTCCGAGGACGTTCTGATTGCTAGTGAAAGACACTACCTCCAGACGCTCTACTAGGAAGATGATTTATTCAAATGGTCGTTAGCGAAAACGTGTTTATATATTTGTCACATGTCAGTTATAAAATCTGTATACACGACACTGAGGTAAAAATGATCACCAAATGCTACGTTTTCATATAGCTAAGTATTTTTTGAATAGACACATGGTAACTTCTGTGCCAAGCATGGTCTTTTGCGAATCACAGCTAGATCGGCTCGATAGCTATCTAGTGCCGGAGTGCAAAATGGAGCAGCACAGAGTTTGCTCGGCCTAGATGCAAATGAAGCACGGCGTATCGTGCCTCCAGGTATAGCCATTCCGCTCCATTACTGACGCTTCCTCTGCCTGCCACGCCTCGTGCTTTTAAAGATGGCTTTCCTTCAGCCATGTCCCGTTTTAGATAACTGGATAGGTAACCTCAGAAGTCTCAGCTGGCTCAAAAGGAAGCTACGGAACTTGTGAAGATACAGTAAATTCATTGGAGTTATACAACATAATTTTCTTTATATTGTTTGTCAGTGTCTTCAATAATTGATTTCGAAGTTTCTCAATATATACATCGATCCACCGTGAATATAACAAGCAGCGAGACTTGATTGTGGCGTGGTAAAATATTTGTGTAAATGCTTTTATTTTGACTGTGTAAGGTAATAATTTCATTTTTTATAATTTTTTTGATACCTGCTCTTGAAACTACCAATCAATATACAAACAGTAGACGGTGCAGCATAAAATAACGTCTGGCATTGTGTGTGTTTACTTTTGGTGGCCAGAGGACGTATTGGGGTGATGATGGATTATTGGATTATTAACCATAAGGTCGCCAAGGAGACGCAGAGACAGAAAGAGGAAGATACCAGTCTGACGCCAAAGTCGTGACAGTCACTTCAACAATTCATCTGCTGAGGTAAGTCAACCGATAAACTTTGCGAAATGCAGCTCTCAATATATTTTTTTTCTTTTTTAATTTTTGACTTTCGTCAATTAAAAGTGATTTCAGCAAAACTGTATTTTTTTATCAATTTCTAAACGAAGTAATAAAATTACCTTAATCGCAAATATAAGAAAGGTGACGGAAACGTAGCTATTCCATTGAAATTGAAAGATAAATGTGCTTCAGTAGCGCTGTTTGGCACTAACGTTTACTTTACTTCGCTCTGCGAATTCTTTCTAACAATGTTACATATTTAAAGGCCGTTAAGGCACGTCACTGAATCTTACTACCTGCAAACACATATTTCAATATACCTTACTGTATACTACTGTATACCTTACTGTATACTACTTTAACTACAGCGTTATTTTTGTGCATGATGAACAATACTATTCTTATGAATTTGTGTATGAGTGAGTTGCTATTGTTATGAGAAGTTCTTACTACGTAAATGCAGTGCTGGTTGGTATTAAATCATTAATCATATCAACGCAAACCTTCCATTTATCGTATGAGTAATTTTTTTCTCTAATTTCGATTTCAAAAGTAAAGTACTCCTATTACGCGTGCTTGTAATGTGGCCGTTGTAACAACACTCTGCGTGTCCAGTATGCCGACGGTCATTATTTCTGATTAGGAAAGATATTTTAACATTAAATGGCGATGGTCGTGTTACTAACTGTTTGACAGAGGAGAAATTCGAATCATTTAGGGGACTTATGCTTATCTCATGTTTAACGACTGTCTAATATGCTCGAGGAAATGTACTCTAGACATTCAGAGACAACTGGCAACTATTTTGGTAAATAAGGAGAAGGCACGTTGCGGCAACACACATCGTAATTATTCGAACACGATGGAATTTTTATTATCTACCAACATTAATGGGATACACCGATGGGTGTGCAGTGTTTACAAAACATGAACAAGCAACGACAGTACGTTGCGAGACGTATACACATTTTTTGGTACCTTTGCAGGAGTGTTCTGTGATTAGAGAAAGAAATCATCCGTTTCACATAAAAATGAAGTAAGAGATATTATGTGACAATAATAAACTGTAAATAAGATGCTTGAGAAACATAATATGAAAATAACCTCTTATGAAACGTGTACGTCATTCGCATAGATTTTCTGAAGCATACACAAGCGGTGAGATATTCTTGAACTGTTTCTCAGTCACAGCATCCCGAATTTCACTAAAGGAATTATCTTTAAAGGTGCCGTTATTACCTCATAGAAATAAGTCTTTTTAAGCCACATGTGGAGAAAAATCGGCTATTCAGTCTCACTGATTCGCCCTGAATCTAGGAACTTCCTCATGGGCAACGCACAATGCTAGCGGGTATTCTCGTACAACTGGATAACTTTCTTCCAGAACTGATCACACCGTGCAACGTAGAGAGATTTAGATTGCGAGACAAGGAACTGAACCTCGCCAGAATCACTTAAGACAGCTCCATGTTATATTAAGTGAGTTGTGTTACGTTCAGTGATGAAGAAAAGCAAGTAAGGAATAATGTTGTTTTGATAAGAAGGAAATAAATGCAGTGCGAACAGAGCGAAAATTTAAAATGTTTTAAACATGACTGCTGGGTTCAGTGGCCGTTTGTAAAGGTGAAGCAAATGAAGCCTCGGTCACAATTTTCAGTCTTATTAACCAGGTTTCAACACTTCTAACAGTGCCCTCATCAGAATTTAAAGGTTTAAAGCGGCCTATAATATAATTACAAACTTATGGGAAAAGAAAATTTTTATATAAAAGTGTGAGTACTGACTAACAATACAAGACAGGACGACGCTTACATGTCACGTGTAAAATAAATAACAGGCCAGGCAAAATTTTATATGACAACAGCAGACACAATTTGCTTGTGAGTTCAAGTACGAAACACTGTTCATTTTAACATTCAGCTGTCTATATTTTAAATGTTAAGTAGCCTACTGTATTTACGGCTACCAGATGGCACTCTTGGTGTCATGTTACCCGCCCGCACTTGTTAACGCGGGCGCCTCATTCCCTTGCTACCTGTGGCTTTACAGATATGAGCAGCCCATAGTGGCTCGCCTTCATGCATTCTTTTTATAAAAAATAAACAAAACATTTTGTGACTAAGTTCTGGCCTGTTTTTACTTTATACGTGACATGAAAGTATAAAATTTAAATTAAAACCAATCAGACGAGAATGGAGCGTGTGGAGGTTCAAATATCAGGTGTATGGGTACCGCAAGCGCTAAGCCAAAATCACAAAAATCTCAAAAAATTCAGCTGGTGACCATATGTGCATCTCTGCTCGTCATCAATTGTCTCTTGAAAAATACCGACCATTCTTATTCTGTATCGTTGTTGGTGACGAGAAATGAAAGGAATGTTTGAGTTCAAGCAAAGCAGCAAATCCCCACACCTACGCGCATCCACAGGATAAAATGTTATGAATTCGGGGGACCAGCGACGGTGTGGTGTACTACGAATTGCTTCCCCAGATGTAACTATCACTGTTGACATTTTCTGTCAGCAGCTCAGAGGTCTTGCAGGCGCAGTCCAAGAACAATGACCAAGAAGAGTGCGTAAAGTGATGCATTTCCAGGATAGCGCCCGCATCCGCATTATTCACCTGATCTTGCATCTTCAGATTTTCACCTTTTCAGCTCCGTATCGGACAACTTTCAATGAACTTTTCTACTGGATAATGCAATAGAAAAGTTATCCCAGCGTTCGAAGGAAAATATATCACTGATAACTATAGTCTCTGTTACAAGTATCTGTCATGTTTATTAAACTACGGAAAAAAAACACTTGGCACTTATATGCACCAATCCAGTATGCTCGCAGCCGTCTGTATATGCAGGCTAATCTCAGGATCTGCTTCAGGGATTTTGAACCGGTTTTGACTAATAGATTTACTTATTCACGAGGAATGATTTTGTATAAAATTTATAAATATTTCATACAAGTTGTCAGAACTAAGATAAATTAAATTTAAGTTGTGAAAACAATGCAATTTCCACCTATCGAACAGACACCATAACTTGATAGAGCAGCAATCACTTGAGGACAAAACAGGCGATTTCTAATGCGTGTTTGGCATGGTGGTATAGCTGTGGGATGTCTGACTGGAAACCGAAAGGTTGTAAAATCGAATCCCCGTATGAGTCACTTTTTTCAGTCTGCTATTTAACCTAGCGTTCACTTCGCAATGATGTGGAGGGAAGAATTTCGAAATATGACTATGACGACAATTTCAGACAGCCAAATTCTGTTTCCCTCAGATTAGCAATCGCAGTCCGCAGTCTTAAGTCACTACAAATTGTTCGAGCAATGGGTAGTAAGTTATTCAGGTTTGCAGTATCATAATAGTTATAAGAAATAGCGGGCAGATAATCACCTCATCATCAGGCTGTGACGTGAAACTTACGATCGGAAAGAATTAAATATCTTTACGTCATAGTTTCCCAGGAACCATTTGAGAACAGTTGCAAGCGAAAAATCATTCGAATCCAAAATACAAGGCGTTTTATTTCTATGCTTCAAGTAAAATGTTTTCTCAAAAAAATACTTCAGCAATTTTAACTACTTTGCTTTGTTTACAGGCAGTACGTTCTTTCTGGAGCGCAGCAGATGCCCCAGATTTCGACTTTCTGCCTTCCTTGAATGAAACCCAGATGTGGACACGATTCTTTGCGTGGCACGGCGAAGAAGTCTGGCATCAAGAACTCACGACAAAGATTTGCGACACTGAGCCTCAACAAATCATCGCAGTCCGTTTATGCTTCACAAGCCCCTGTACACCTGACAGTTATTGTTAGATGGTTAGAGTCCACACAATGTGTAAGCAGAAATCGCTGAGACCAGTGCATACACATAGCACCGAGGGTTGGTTATCACCATTCAGTTTACATAGGAACCTGACGATGACACTAACGCAGAGCCGAAACTCGTCACGTAATTAATATATTTTATAAAAAGGACGCCTGTTGGTATTTCTTATCTCTACAAGGTACAATTAGTGTCAAGTGGTCTCATGGTATAGATGAGCTCGCACGAGATCGCTCAGCCTTTAGCTCGGGTTTGATCCTAACTACCGTCCCATGTCAAATATTTGTATAGCTCTAAGCCGGCTGCTGTGGCCGTGCGGTTCTAGGCACTTCAGTCTGGAACCGCGCTGCTGCTACGGTCGCAGGTTCGAATCCTGCCTCGGGCATGGTTGTGTGTGATGTCCTTAGCTTAGTTAGGTTTAAGTAGTTCTAAGTCTAGGGGACTGATGACCTCAGATGTTAAGTCCCATAGTGCTTAGAGCCATTTGAACCATTTTTTGTATAGCTCTCTTGTTCGATTTGAGGGAAACAAACGAAGAACGCGTTTGTCAGCCTGAAATAGCGCATGCGTCGGCATGACTGGCTAACTTCAATGCCAATTAACGTGAAAGTGACGTAGCGTGTCGAATTTTCTTCTTAATAATTATGACTCAGCACAACCTACCCTGCAACATCCTTACAAGCTTTCCAGACTGTTCCTGACCAACCTGTATAATGGGAGCCTATCAACTGCCATAAGCCATCCAGCCGGAGTGAGTTTAAATGTTCGCAGCTCAACTGGTAGCATAATTCCTGCATTTAACCAGAGCAATCGACTTGTCAGTTACTGTCGAATAAACAGTCAAGCTGCTTCACCATATAAAGCACCGTCGCCAACTATCCTCAGGCACTGATCTTCGATCTGTCAACAAGCCTCAGACTGAGAATGGATCTGCCGAAGTAACGCCGCCGACTGGGTGCCATCGTCTGGCATTCCAAACAGTCTCCGATGGTCCTGAGTTCGATATGGAGCTGCGCGCTATCCGCCAGCGTTACAGAGTACTGGAAGTAATCGACCGTCCCCTGGCGTGGCCTTCCATATCCAGGTAGATAGGAGATTCGCATTAACAAGATCACTGCCCGCTGCGAGCACCATTGTACACTGAGGTGACAGAAACTCAAAAATGGTTCAAATGGCTCTGAGAACTACGGGAGTTAACAGCTGAGGTCATCAGTCCCCTAGAACTTAGAACTACTTAAACCCAACTAACCTAAGGACATCACACACATCCATGCCCGAGGGAGGATTTGAACCTGCGACCGTAGCAGCAGCGCAGTTCCAGACTGAAGCGCCTAGAACCGCTCGGTCACCCCGGCCGCCGACAAAAACTCATGTGACAGCAATATGCTCATATACAGAAGGCGGTGGTATCGCGTATACAAGGCACAAAAGGGCAGTGCATTGGCGGAGCTGTCATTTGCACTCATGTGATCTATATGAAAAGATTTCTGACGTGATTATGGCCGCAATACGGGAATTAACAGACTTTGAACGTAGATCGGTAGTTGGAGCTAGACGCATAGGACATTCCATTTCGGAAATCGTTAGAGAATTCAATATTCCGAGTTGCACAGTGTCAAGATTTTGCCAAGAATACCAAATTTCAGGCATTACACGGACAACGCACAGTCTAACGCACTTGTCTGAGAGCAGCGGCGTTTGCGTAAAGTGCTAACAGACAAACGACACTGAGTGAAATAAACGCCGATATCAACGTGGAACGTACGACGAACGTATCCGTTAAGACAATGAGGCTAAATTTGGCGTTAATGGACTATGGCGGCAAACGACCGACACCGAAGCGTTTACTAACAGCACAACATCGCTTGCAGAACCTCTTCTGGGCTCGCGACCATATCGGTTGGACCCTAGACGAGTGGAAAACCGTGGCGTGGTCAGATGAGTTCCGATTTCAGTTGGTAAGAGTTGATGTTAGTGTTCGAATATGACGCATGCCCTACGAAGCCATGGACCCAAGTTGTCAACACTGCACTGTGCAAGCTGGTGGTGGCTCCATAGTGGTGCGGGCTGTGTTCACATTTAATGGACTTGGTCGCCTGGTTCAACTGAGCAGACCAATGACTCGTAATGCCTATGTTCGGCTACATGGAAACCGTTTGGAGCCGTTCATGGACTTCATATTCCCAAACAACGATTGTATTTTTATGAATGACAGTTCTGGACGATTCGAGCAAATTACTTGGCCACCAATAGAACATTTATGGGACATAATCTAGAGGTCAGAAAATCTTGCACCGGCAAAACTCTCAGCTATAAAAGTAGCACGGCTCAATAGTTCGCCTGCGGACTTCCAACAACGACATGCTGAATCATGCCACGTCGATCGCTGCACTACGCCTAGCAAAAGGAAGTCCAACACGACATTAAAAGGTATCCCATGACTTTTGTCCCCTCAGTGTAAAGCAGCGTCGCCCGCTGGGCGAACTCACTGATCTACAAGCCGTCAATCAGCCCCAGATTCTGGATCTGCCGAGGTAAGGCCGCCAACTGGGACCCACCGTCTGACACTCCCAAACATCCTCCGAATGGCCTGAGGTCGACATGGGGCTGCGCCAGCGTTACAGGGCGCCAGAAGTCTTCGATCGCCGTCTGTCTTGGCCTTGCATCACCAAACAGTCAAGGCGACTTGCATTAGCAAGGTCGTTGCCCATTGTGGGCAGCCATTGTATATACAGTGATCGTCAAACTGCGGCCTATTATACTATATAGTATCTTTGCTGCGCGCGGCTCTCAGACGTATTTTAAATAGTGTGCATCTAGCAACTAACAGCAAAAATGTCAACCAACGCTTCAAGTTTCTTTAGAGTATAGCTTTTCTGCGCAATAACAAATAAAAATACTTAAAAAGACAGTAATATATTAAGATATGCTTAATTTGAGTTGGGTGGTGATGATGTTTGGTTTGGGGGGCGCTCAACTGCACACTCATCAGCGCCGGTAGAAACTCCCAATTTTCACACAGTCTAATTTGTACTTAATCCAATCTATTCACTGTCACGAATGATGATGATGAGGACGAAATGTTGAGGACAACAGAAACACTCAGTCCCCGTGCAGAGAAAATCCCTAACCTAACCGGGAATCTAACCCGGGATCCGCTGATCCAGAGGCAGAAACGCTAGCCACTAGACGACGAGCTGCGAACAGTTTGAGTTGGCATTAGTGGTTTGACCGTGAGCTAAGTAAAGCTGGCCTTTTACGTTAGGGGCAGAGGAATAAGTAGGGCGGCCACTTCAGGGTTAGATGATGTTTTCCTGCACCGATAACCTACAGGCGTGCACGACCCGTACCGATTAAAGCTATTGTATAAATTTTGACACGGAAGTAACGTGAATTCGTGGATGCATATTACAGGAGCCGTCATCTTCAAATGCGGTACTTATTTGTCACAAGGAATACGAAATTAAATTCAGGTTGTTCTAAGAAAACGTAATGAGTAGGAGAAAACTGATTCAAAACATTTAGTAGACATTTCTGATCGTGTCTCATATTGTATAATGCATTTAAATTAGAATTATTAATCAGTTAACCATCTGCTCACACAGACAATGCAGCCAATTACAGTGTCACCACTTAGGAGTCGGAGACGGTGGCCGCAATCTGAAACGGAGAAAAGTCGACAAGTCGTGTTCCGTATGGTGCCGACTGTTGACTGTCAGCCGACGGCCAAATTCTCAGGCACTTACTAGAGCTACTGGGGACTCATAACATCCTAATTTATTCTTGGGATGTGGTTCGTCTAAATTAGCTGATGAAATGCTCTTTCTATTGTGCTATACGCCTTTCGCTTCTTTTTATTTTTGAAACGCCTTCAGTGGCGATTTGTAGTCTTATTAGTGCATATGTCTCCCCATGTAAATGTACTTAAATGGTTTACATAGCCAGGATATATAATTATCGGCGCTTCACGAACACATTTCAATCTAGCACCTCACTTCCACTGTTCACTTTCATGTGGGTTTCCAGTTAATGAGATAGGTACACAAAAAAAAAGGTTCAAATGTCTCTAAGCATTATGGGACTTAACATCTGAGGTCATCAGACCCATAGACTTAGAACTACTTAAACCTTACTAACCTAAAGACATCAAACACATCAATGCCCGAGACAGGATTCGAACCTGCGACGGTAGCAGCAGCGCGGTTCCGTACTGAAGCGCCTAGAACCGCTTGGCCACAGGAGCCGGCATAGGTACACTTATAGCCCGAAGTGCCTCCTACCACGATATGAGTACTGGCTGATTAACAAGAATGTTGAATCACCACAGGTCTACACATACTGCTGAGGACATCTAGAGCTGATCGCTACCGTAGAAGTATTGTACAAAAGGCATCAAGATCCTATTGAGTAAACATTGTTGACCCCAATCGTGGCACGGCACTGCAGAACCAATACCACGGCTTCCCATACGAGAAGCTCTGCAAAGGAACTGGTCAGTCTGTAACAAAATACTGAAACCAAACTGAACTTATTCATATTCAGCCGGCCGGAGTGGCCGACCGGTTCTAGGCACTGCAATCTGGAACCGTGCGACTGCTACGGTCGCAGGTTCGAAAACCAGCCTCGGGCATGGATGTGTGTGTTGTCCTTAGGTTAGTTGGGTTTAAGTAGTTTTAAGTTCTATGGGACTGATGACCTCAGAAGTTAAGTCCCACAGTACTGAAAGCCATTTTAACCATTTTTTTCTTCTAATTCATCTTCATATTTTAATTCTGCTGTATATTATTTTGGTCAACAACTCAGAAGAATGATGTGATGGTAAGTCCCTTTTTTCTGAAAGGAGGTTAGATTTATTCAGAATTCTAGTACACCATATTGTACCCTTTTGGCTATATAATCCAGTTTTTCAAAGGAATTTCCATATACTGCAATGGCCTGACACCGCCTTACTCAGAGGTCCTGTACACCCACAGAATGCCACTATACTGGTCGACGTCGCAGCCAATGTCTTCCTGCATCAGTAACCTCCCTATCATCCATGTACTGCTTCCCGCCGAGTGCATGCTTCAGATTCCCGGCGGGGTCAGGGATTTTCTCTGCCTCTTGATGACTGGTTGTTGTGTGATGTCCTTAGGTTAGTTAGGTTTAAGTAGTTCTAAGTTGTAGGGGACTGATGACCATAGATGTTAAGTCCCATAGTGCTCAGAGCCATTTGAACCATTTTGCATGCTTCATTTGGACCAAACAGATGGCCCTTCGTTGCTCTTTATGATCTTCTGATGGGCGGCGGGGAACCCAGCGGACACACACCTGCGAATACCCCAAATGGTGGACTAGTGTATCAGCACTACCAACAGAGACGTCCAGTTGCACGGCGAGGTATTTGTTTGTCATCCAGCGATCCAATCGAATGAGAGAGTCTGCACGTTCCAGCATTGCAAGAGTCACAGCTGTGTGCGACCAGCCGGCACGCTGGAGACACTACAGGTTTGGGCGACCTTGTTACGATGATGATAGGCGCCTCGCCCAACGACTCAATGTGCTTTTGTTCTTTGCATGTCTCCGTAGACATTTTGCAAGCGCCTATGAATATCTGCGATTGTCTGGTTTTCCACCAAAAGAAACTTTGCTAGGAACATACCTCCGTTACAGACGCCATTTTGAAGTAAACAGTAGCGCCAACACCAATTGGAAATTCATGAAACTGTAGGGACTGAAGTGGGAATATTCCACGATGTCCCACTACAAATTCCAAATTTTTTCAACCGAAATTGGCCGACAATAAAAATTAGATGCATTACTTATTGAGTGCACCTCTTATATTTGTCACCCACTCTAATAGCCTTACAGCTATTACACTGAAGCGCCAAGAAACTAGTATACGCATTCGTATTCAGATACAGAGATGTGTAAACAGGCAGAATATGGCCCTGCGGTCGGCAACGCCTATAAAAGACAACAAGTGTCTGATGAGTTGTTAAATGGATTAGTGCTGCTACAATGGCGTGTCATTAAGAATTAAGTGAGTTAGAACGGCGCACGGGCGATGGGACACAGCATCTCCGAGGTAGCGATGAATTGAGGATTTTCCCGTACGACAATTTCACGAGTGTGCCGTAAATATCAGGAATCCGGTAAAACATCAAATCTCCGTCATCGCTGTGGCCGGAAAAAAGATTCCGCAAGAACGGGGCCAACCACTACTGAAAAGAATCGTTCAACGTGACATCAGTGCAACCCTTCCTCAAACTGCTGCAGATTCAATGCTGGACCATGAAAAACAGTCATCATGCGAAACATTCAACAAAATATCATTAAGATGGGCTTTCGGAAAGGAAGGCCCACTCGTGTACCCTTGATGACTGCACGACGAAAGCTCTACGTCTCGCCTGAGCCCGTCAACACCGACATTGGACTGTTGACGACTGGAAACATGTTTCCTTGATGGACGAGTCTCGTTTCAAATTGTATCGAGCGGATGGACGTGTACGGGTATGGAAACTACCTCATGAATTCATGGACAGTGCGTGTCAGCAAGGGACTAGGGGACTGTTCAAGCTGGTGGAGACTCTAATGGTGTAGTGCATGTGCAGCTGGAGTAATATGAGACCCCTGATAAGTCTAGATACGGCTCTGATACGTGACACGTACGTAAGCATCCTGACTGATCACCTGCATGCATTCATGTCCACTGTGCATTCCGACGGACTTGGGCAATTCCAGCAGGTCAATGCGACACCCCAAACGCGTCCAGAATTGCTACAGAGCGGCTCCACGAACACTCTTCTCCGTTTTAAGATTTCCAATGACCACCAAACTTCCCAGACATGAACATTATTGAGCATATCAGGGGTGCCTTGCAACGCTTTGTCTAGATTACGGATTTAAGAACAGCCCTGCAGGGTTCATGGTGTCTGTTCCATCCAGCATTCTTTCAGACATTAGTTGAGTCCATGCCACGTCGTGTTGCGGATTTCTGTGTGCTCGCGGAGGCCCTACACGATATTTGACAAGTGTACCATTTCCGTTGGCGCTCCAGTGTGTTATACCTCCTATTGGGTTCGATTCCCTGCCGGGTTGGAGATTTTCTCCGCTTATGGACTGGGCATTATTTTGTCCTCATCATCAGTTCATCCTCATCACCGGCACGCAAGTCACCCAATGTGGCGTCGAAATATTCAAATGTATGTGAATTCCTATGGGACCATACTGCTGAGGTCATCGCTCCCTAGAGTTACACCCTACTTAAACTAACTTACGCTAACAACAACACAAACACCCATGCCCGAGGGAGGACTCGAAACTCCGGTGGGAGTGGCCGCCCGCTCCGTGACGTGGGGCCTCAAACCGAGCGGCCACTCCGCGCGGCTATGTGACGTCGACTGAAATAAGATTTTCACTCGGCGGCCGAACTTCCTCGATTGGGTCTCCCGGCCAACAATGCCATACGATTATTTCATTTAATTTACCTCCTAATTTTAAGCCCGCATCACCTATGTGTTGCTAAAAGCCGCTTCCAATATATTTTATTTTTCGGTACCAATTAGATGAAAGGAACCTGTTTTGAAAATAAAGAATATTGTGGAGGAACGTGTCGTACGCATCAAAGCGGTTAGTCACAATGTGGCTGCTCTGAGCAAAGAGCAGGCAAGGGATTAAATATGCGTCCTTTCACTGTGTAAGGAATCATCTCAGCATTTAATTTAGGCGATTTAGAAAGCAAAAGAAAAAAAAATACGGAAATCCTGAAAGACTGTCGAATGAAGAACTGCAACAAGCCCTATAAATGAGATTTTTTATTGATGGTTCAATGAACTTCAGTCGTCGGTATTCGCTGAATGTCCATGGACACAACGTACGCAACTCGTGTGCGTTGGTAAAGTTTGCCATAGTTCGATGAACAAAGTGACTGAACTAAACTTTCTCTACGGTGTATCACCAATTGTACACTAATGCTACTCATAAGTTGCACGTTCTTGGCTTCCAGTTATTTCTGCAAATTCTGAATCAAGGTCCACGATTACCCACCGAGACATCGCATCACCGAAACCCGTGACACTGGTTTTGAAGCCTCATTTTTTGTAACATTTTCTCGGTCAAAGTAATATAACATTGGAAGCACGCTAGCAGCGTTACCTTTCATTAGTGTCCTACTAAATCTGCCGACATTCGATACTGGCTTGAGATCTACTGCATTTCTTCCGAGGTAGTGTCGTAAATCAGAAGGAAAATATTACTAGTTCTACGAACGAAATACATGTACTGAGAAATAACAGAAGGTCTCATGTGACACGCCATACTCCCCCTCTCGCATATTAAACTGATGGGGATAAAGGTGGAATAAAACGCTAGTAAAAAAAACGTAAAAGAACCCAGGATGCAATGCGGTTTTGCATGACAGAGGTAATTTGTTTTTAACTGTTTCGTGCGGCAAGTACTTTCGCAGTAGTTTGTCATTTGTAGGACTTCACCTCTTCCTTTTGCTTTACTTTTTGTGCCTTTCTGCATTAATATATTCTTGCTATCAACTTATACAAAATGTTTCCCCGGTTACTGAAACCCGCGTTCCTTCAAGAAATTTTACACTAATAAATATATTCCGATTAAAAATGAATTGGAGCTATCGAAATTTACATGAGCGACGTCAAAAAATTATCATTTAAGATACCGCCGAAACTATCACGCATTGTTGAGAAATGTTCCTGAGAAAACGCCCGTCGTCTATGCACCAAACTGATTTTGTGATTCACTTTCTCAAGGAGTTTTGTTCTCAGCAAGCGCCTGAAAAACCTGTCTTTCCTGTACGTACTAAGCTAGACAGTACTAAATTGGATGACTGTAACAGAGAAAGCATTTTCAAAATGATGGGGTGAACAATCAAAAGGTTGAATTTCGGAGATGTTAGAGACGCTGTGCAAAATGCCCGAAATTTTCTGATACCATCTTATTCAAATTTGTGTTATAAAACGCGTTAACTATTGCATTCACTGGCCGCTGCAAAGGTCACTATCTAATCATAAGAGTAGGGGCACCCCTATACCCTTATGTAATGCGAAGTTGGCCACAGTACGTCAGGAGATGCGAACCCGCCAGTACAAAAGGAGACTGGGACTGTTGACAGTAGACAAGCGCTGAACTGGTCACTATCTAATCATAAGAGTAGGGGCACCCCTATACCCTTATGTAATGCGAAGTTGGCCATAGTACGTCAGGAGATGCGAACCCGCCAGTACAAAAGGAGACTGGGACTGTTGACAGTAGACAAGCGCTGAACTGGTCACTATCTAGTCATAAGAGTCGGGGCACCCCTATATCCCTCTGTAATGTGAAATTGGCCATAGTACGTCAGGAGATGCGAACCCGCCAGTACAAAAGGAGACTGGGACTGTTGCCAGTAGACAAGCGCTGAACTGGTCACTATCTAGTCATGAGAGTCGGGGCACCCCTATACCCCTATGTAATACGAAATTGGCCACAGTACGTCAGGAGATGCGAACCCGCCAGTAGAAAAGGAGACTCGGACTGTTGCTAGTAGAGAAGCGCTGAACTGGTCACTATCCAGTCATAAGAGTCGGGGCACCCCTATACCCCTACGTAATATGAAATTGGCCATAGTACGTCAGGAGATGCGAACCCGCCAGTACAAAAGGAGACTGGGACTGTTGCCAGTAGAGAAGCGCTGAACTGGTGACTATCTAGTCATAAGAGTCGGAGCACTCCTATACCCCTATGTAATGCGAAATTGGCCACAGTACGTCAGGAGATGCGAACCCGCCAGTACAAAAGGAGACTAGGGCTGTTGCTAGGAGAGAAGCAGTAACAGCAGAATGGATTAGTTAGGAGAGCTCAGTCACTTCAAAACTGGACTAGTCATCGGATGTCACATCAGTAACAAATCCATCACTGATATTTCAGTACTTCTAAAGTCACTCACGTCAACAGTTCACGATGTCAGTGTGAAGTGGAGACGCAAACAGCAAGCACAGCTAAATCAAGACCAATTGGACCTCATCTACTGACGGACAGCAACCATCGAACGTTGCGAAAGGGGAAGTAATATATTGCATCTAATCAGCGGAAGAATTCACTAGTGAGTTTCCACCATTCCAGCTAGAGAGTAGGGAGTTTAAAAGAGTGGGGTACACGTTTCTAAGTCACTTATGTGAAGAGCGACGCCTCTGCATAGTGCATGACTGAAAATGTATGATTTGGAGTGATGAATCACGCTGTACCCTGTGGCAGCCTGATGGAAGGATTTGAGTTTGGCGGATACCTAGAGATCGTTACATGCTATCAGATGTAGTACACATATCAAAAAAGTTTTGTATCATCTCGGTTCCGAGAGTTCCACAGCCTGTACAGAAAAATGGAATAGAGATCAACATAAACATCATTTCCGCCCTTTTTATTGCTCAAGAATACCAGACAATGCATGTTGTACAACCATACAGCGAGACCTTCAGAGGTGGTGGTCCAGATTGCTGTGCACAACGGTACCTCTAATACCCAGTAGCACGTCCTCTTGCATTGATGCATGCCTGTATTCGTCGTGGCATACTATCCACAAGTTCGTCAAGGCACTGTTGGTCCAGATTCTCCCAATCCTCAACGGCGATTCAGCGTAGATCTCTCACATT
This sequence comes from Schistocerca serialis cubense, assembly GCF_023864345.2. Lineage (NCBI taxonomy): Eukaryota > Metazoa > Arthropoda > Insecta > Orthoptera > Acrididae > Schistocerca > Schistocerca serialis. Next base: position 470,085,008 of record NC_064642.1, on the reverse strand, counting down.
GGTTGGTGAGGCACGTCGTCCATAAACAGCTCTTTTCAGTCTATCCCAGGCATGGTCGATAGGGTTCACGTTTGGAGAACATGCTGGCCACTCTAGTCGAGCGGTGTCGTTATCATGAAGGAAGTCGTTCACAAGATGTGCACGATGGGGGAGCGAATTGTCGTCCATGACGAAGAATGCCTCTCCATTACGCTGCCGATATGGTTGCACTATCGGTCGGGGGATGGAATTCATGTATCGTACAGCCGTTACGGCACCTTCCATAACCAGCAGCGGCGTTCGTCGGCCCCACATAATGCCACCCCAAAACAGCAGGAAACATCCATCTTGCTGCACTCGCTGGACAGTGTATCTAAGGCGTTGAACCTGATCGGGTTGGCTCCAAATACGTCTCCGACGATTGTCTGGTTGAAGGCATATGCAACACTCATCGGTGAAGAGGACGTGGTGCCAGTCCTGAGCGGTCCATTCGGCATGTTGTTGGGCCCCCCTGCAGCGCGCTGCATGGTGTCGTGGTTGCAAAGATGGACCTCGCCATGGACGTCGAGAGTGAAGTTGCGCATCATGCAGCCAATTGCTCACAGTTTGAGTCGTAACACGTCGCCCTGTGGCTGCACGAAAAACATTATTTGACATGGTAGCGTTGCTGCCAGGGTACCTCCGAGGCATAATCCGTGGGTAGCGGTCATCAACAGCAGTAAGTAGCCCTTGGGCGGTCTGAGCGAGGCATGTCATCGACAGTACCTGTCTCTCTCCTCCATGTCCGAACAATATCGCTTCGGTTCACTCCGAAACGCCTGGACACTTCCCTTGTTGAGAGCCATTCCTGCCACAAAGTAACAATTCGGACGCGATCTAACAGCGTTTTGACCGTCTAGGCGTGGTTGAACTACAGACAAGAAGCCCCGTGTACCTACTACCAGGTGGAATGGCTGGACTGATCGGTTGTCGGACGTCCTCCGCCAAACAGACGCTGCTCATGCATTGTAGTTTACATCTTTGGGCGTGTTTGGTGACATCTCTGAACAGTCAAAGGGACTGTGTCCGTGACACAATATCCACTGCAAATGGGAACCGGGGTGATGAAAAACTTTTTTGATGTGTGTATAAACAGTTAGTGCGCTGAAGAAAACGCTAAATTCGGAAGGATATGAACACATTTTACAGCTTTGCGTACTGCGTACAGTAGAGGAACAGTTCGGAGTAGATGATTGTATCAGCAAGACAGTGTAATAATGTTATATGTCATAAAGCAGCATCTGTGAGGCAGTGGTTTGTGCACAATACCGTACCTCAAATGGAATGGTTTGCCCACAGTCACGACCTAAACCCAACGGAACACCTTTGGGATGAGTCAGAACGTCGACTTCGTTACAGTCCAACATCACTACTTTGATTGCTTTCGGCTCTTAAAGAAGACTGGGCTGCTATTCCCCCACAGACATTCAAAAATGTCATCGAAAGTGTCCCCGCAGAGTTCAAGTCGTCATAAAGACGAAAAGTGCACACATCTCATATTAACGTCCAGTAATAAGTGTCCACACAGTTCTGGTCATATAGCCGTTTTGTATTGGCGTTTTGTAGCGCTATGTAGAGAGCAGACACGATGCATGTTATAATGTTTTCTAGTATACAATGTAATGGTGTCAGTCTAGTAGTTTCAAACGTGAATATTAACTCTAAGGATTTTATGTGCTTAATTTACAGTTTCCATAAAAACAGATATTTAAAATGAAACTCGGGTTTTCTTAGCAAACACTGTGCCTACGACGCGAAAGTGAGAATCTCTAATTGTATTTTGGGTGAAGCCGTTGTGGAGATAGTGGCCTGTCAGTGAAGTGCCAAATATATTGGTTATGTGTGGATGACTTGAACGAGTTCTTTTTGAGTAGTACGGAACTGATCGTTGTGAACGTATTTCAAACAAGTTTTATGACAGGAACGTTTGATAAATCTTCATTTATATGCACCGCAGACAATCGGTATTATATTGAGCAGTTACGTTCCCTGAATGGAAAAGTTTAAAATAGCACTGAGATGCACCATGTAAGATATGCGTCGGTTTTGTATCAGGACAGTAGTTGCAAACGTTGAAGAGCTTACATAAGAAAAAACAAAGAAACATACAAGCGAACAGTAGGAAATTACATTGTCTGCTGTTGTGTATACTCATTGATTTTGGGTTCCTCAGTACTGCGTTGCAAATTGCTAACTTTCGTTTACTGTATGGTGATGAATGATTACCTTACCAGCTTCTCCGTTTTCGAGTTATTCGTTCACAGCCGGCCACGGTGGCCGAGCGGTTCTAGGCACTTCAGTCCGGAACCGCGCGACTGGTACGGTCACAGGTTCGAACCCTGCCTCGGGCATGGATGTGCGTGATGTCCTTAGGTTAGTTAGGTTTAAGCAGTTCTAAGTTGTAGGGGGCTGATGACCTCAGATGTTAAGTCCCATAGTGCTCAGAGCCATTTTTTTGTAATTACATTCATTTCACATATTTTTCGTCACTTAGACCGTAGCGGTCGCGCTGCTCCACACTGTGGCGCCTAGAACCGCACGGCCACTCCGGCCGGCTTACGATACGCACAACAAGGCTTAGAAAACTAGTAAGCAGGTGGCTCACACGCCTTCCGTCCCTTAGGTTAACTGACAACTGTGGCGTCAGAAAGGACTTCAGGCCAAAGAATTACGATTTGAAAAAAAAAAAAAAAAAAATGCTAAGTTATGTAACCAGTGGAGAGTAGGGTTATAAGTTTTTAACTTTTTTCAAAACATTAAATTTACTAATGTAGCGTTTGAAGAACTTTTTCGCGTATGTCACTTTTTAGGTATTATTTTTATCTGGGCATGTAAAAATATCCCACAACCAATATAATTTCATTTTTCTGGTACAGGAAAACAACACAATCACATTTATTTGTTGCAGTGTTTCATCAGTTGTCATTTGTAATAACATTTATTTTACTTTCAGGTTCAGACACGTCGTTTAAAACTAAACGATCCAAATCAGCTATAGAGTCGCCTGGAAAGATGTGGACGAGAAATTTGACAACAACTGCAAAGCACAGTCCCAACATACCAGAGACGAGAATGGGCACGAATGAGATTGTATGCGGAATACCTTTGTGCAGAGGTATAACTGGAACGTTTTTGGTGTTGCGCGATGAACTCAAAGAACAAGCTCACAAAATAAAGAAACTTTCAGAAGAGTTACTGAAACTCTGGGAAGAGCCAAGCTTCCCTTTTCTTACCACAGAACAAGTTTATACAAAGGTTGACAAACTCATAAAAGTGTTCGAAAATTATAGAAATCGGAAGACTGAAGTGTTTGAATAAAATCTTACTCAGATTTTCGGATGGGAACTGGCTGTGCAGTGAAGACAAAGAACTTTACAAAAAACAAATTGAAACAGGAGGTCCAGTGGGATACAGTACTGAGAAAGTGGCTACTATGACAACAGTTCATTCATCAAAATGTCGAAGAAACTCATCGGATCAGTCAACTTGCTAAGTGCAAGAGTTCAGTAATAGTAGTACTGAAGGAGACAAGAGTAGCGGTAGCAGCACTGGTTCAAATGGTTCATATGGCTCTGAACACTATGCGACTTAACTTCAGAAGTCATAAGTCGCCTAGAACTTAGAACTAATTAAACCTAACTAACCTAAGGACATCACACACATCCATGCCCGAGGCAGGATTCGAACCTGCGACCGTAGCGGTCGCTCGACTCCAGACTGTAGCGCCTAGAACTGCACGGCCACTCCGGCCGGCGCAGCAGCACTGATAGTGATATTGCGGAATACTGTCCTGCTATGAAGCGAAAGTATCAGCCTACAAAATCTGCAGCCAAGTTGGTGCCGAAATGTCGCTGTCAAAAAGAAAAGCATCAGAAGTTCTTCAAAACGTGGCAGAAGATGGAACAGATTTACCGGCACCATAACAATAGGGAATTTGGCGTAGAGTGATCCAGAACTGGCTCATAGAACTTACTGGGGAACAGGAATTCTGTTTGTATTTTGATGTGAACAGAACTGACAATAGAGAATGCCAGGTGGTCTGTCTGAGAAATTCTACGAGAACTCTATACCACGGAACTTTGGCTTGTGAAAGAGGATCAGATGAGGATATGTTTATCGGGTTGTGGGCCCTCATGGATGAATACAATGCATGCAGGAGTGTCAAAATGATTATTTTGAAAGCCACAGCAGTCAATATCAGCCACAAAAGTGTTGTAGCTACTAGACTCCAAAGACAGTTCAGACATAAAGGTCTAGAAGAGCCTTAGTTTATCAGATATCAACATCATTGTTCTACGGCACGTAATGGATTCCTTGTTCCCGACAAAATCACGGTCACCCAGCATCAACTAACACTTCACTGAAGATGTTTTGGCAGGATACGAAGAATTACAAAATTGGTTCAAATGGCTCTGAGCACTATGGGACTCAACTGCTGTGGTTATCAGTCCCCTAGAACTTAGAACTACTTAAACCTAACTAACCTAAGGACATCACACACATCCATGCCCGAGGCAGGATTCGAACCTGCGCCCGTAGCAGTCGCACGGTTCCGGACTGCGCGCCTAGAACCGCGAGACCACCGCGGCCGGCGAAGACTTACAAACAAGCAATTCTGGCTTAGAAAAGACACTGACACATGAAAATACGGGATGAGGAGATGACTTTAGGTTTACTTTTTTTGTGAAGTGAATAATCAGGAGGAGAAAAAATGGGCTCTAATCAAATACCAGAAGCTACCTTCCCTCCATAGTGCCAGGAGGAGTTCGCCGGCAATCTTTGTGGTGACTTGTTTATTTTCTCCTTCCTAAACGGAGAGATTGGCTTAAAGCTACTTGTGACTTCATCGCAACTGCACAGGCAAACGCGTGGTTTTCAAATCAGCACTATTTAGAGGACACACATAATGAGCTGTATGCTGCTGAATCCAAACTGAAGCGCCCTAAGGCTATAAACTTGTTACGAGCAAGTTCATCAATAGTAATTCACAAATTTAAAACCTTCTTGTAAATTACCATATGAAATAATTTCATTTGGAAATGAAAGTTGTGTAACTTTGTTTTAGATACCTCACTTTAATACAGCATATTGTTAGGCGTGGGAGGGTTTTCCGTTTTTACTGTTTAACGGAATGGACGACATTTTCGGGAGTTTTAGGCAAAAGTTCATCTTTTGCAAACACAGACATTGAAATGTGGAAAATCATAATCATAGTGGACGCACCACGTCGGGAGAAATGCTGAGAAAGGGAGAGTAAATTGCAAGTGCAGTCAGCGATAGACGAAGATTTGACCCACCGTGGTCTGCACCTCACATCATCCTGACTTAAAGACACACTTGTCATTGCATGAGATGTTTCTGTCTGGAGACAGACCCCAGATGAACTGGTGAAAGATGTATGAACGGCCCTGGCACAGAGGTTATTAGGATGTCAAGGGCACTCACTCGTAATCTTTAGATCAGATTTCGCATACTTGCAACTCCTGTCCTCTTGCAGGCAAATTATTTATCTTGCAGCAGCAAGAGTCATATTTCAGAAACGAACGCTGCCATACTATCATGTCGAAAGATCAGCTAAAGTAGTGATATGGTAATGTCGTAATGTAGGCTGTTATTGTCGCCAGAGGCATCAGACAATCTAAGGATATTTCAAATTTCAGTAACAGGATTCACACCAGGATCAAATAACTCAGTAGAGACTGGGAAGTAATGGCTGTTCGGATACGTGGTTATTTCGCAACGAATTTCCTCTGTCGTACATACTGATCGCGCTAAGATTCTCAGTTTATAAGATAACGTAATGGTCGGTAACGGGCCGTAATTATATAGAAACGTGAAATGTTGCTCGAACTGAAAGCTGAATAGAAGTGGCGGCCTTCGATTAGAGAACTAATGATGCGTGACAGGAGCAACCAGCGTTACGTAAATCTGTGGAAGTAACAATGCGGCCGCGTTTGGGATTGTCTGGTTACGTAAGTGTGGTAAAGGGGAACTCTAACGGCCGGTACTGGTCGTTGGGTACAGTCTCTCTTTCAGTGTCAAAGAAAGATCCTTCATCTCAACAGATTTAGTGCCACGTTAAGTAGACTGTAGAGAAACTGTATAGACTAACTAGCTGTGATACAAACGTTTTAAAATATTTAACGGACAAGAGACAATGGTCTGTAAGCGCGTAAACGCTTGCATGACCCGCCATTTCGCACAGTTCATGTACACCGCTGTTCCAAATACGGGCCACCTGCCTGAAACGGGCAGGTTTGCAACTCCTTACACAACCACGCGACGCATCACAGTTTCTCGACCGATGCGTAAACTCCACGAAACCGTGTGCCATTCGTTGCGCCGGCGTGCTGCCTCTCTTGGGCTACTTTCATCTTATCCCCACCACCAGTAATTTCCTGCTCGATACTGGGTATTGCCTACTTGTACGAGCGACAGTCGCTAAATTCTGACAAATATTTCTCAATCACACGGACACCATTGTCACTGCACTGTTTACAGTATATGAGAATCCTCAATCGGAAGTGCCAGATATGACGACTCTTTCGACCACTGATCTCAGGACCCCCACAGTTTGTTAACTTCATTGTTGCTCTTGCTAGTGGATCGTCATTATAACATTCGAGTAGTTACTTGATCATTACAACTCGTGTTCCAGACGTTGCAGTTTCACCTGCGATTCCATTTCCTGATCTCACGTAATCGTTCGCGTCGCGGCGTATTGTGAGTGCTAGGAATACGTTATTCGCACTGAAGATCATGCTTCACTTATAAAACAAACTTAACCACGTTATTTTTGACGCAGCGCCGCCGCTCACTTGCCCTAAACATTACCTACAGCCAAATTAATTATTAGTCCATTTCATGTGACCACACACGCTCTGTTTGTATACACAGAACACGAAGTCAGGGTCCACCCAATCTCGAGACCCAGTTGCAGCTCCTGTCCAGTCCATCGTGAAAAGTCAATGGACTCGCATTTAGAGGACGTGTAACAAATCATAAAGATCGTCACGTGTTTTGTGTGAATCAAAATTGCTATAAAGAGCGCAGTGCTTGTATTGTTATCGCTGCTACGCTTCACTTGTTTCACAATTTCTAATCAAAAAACGGCAAAGTTAAATATCTTCTCTCTAATTTTGATTTTCGAATAGAACAGGCGTGTTACTAATTAGTCACATATCGCTAATTTTGTCTAAATGTATTAGCTGTACCTCCACGAATATTATTAACACGGCGGCCGCGGTGGCCGAGCGGTTCTAGGCACTTCAGTCCGGAGCCGCGCGACTGCTACGGTCGCATGTTCGAATCCTGCCTCGGGCATGGATGTCTGTGATGTCCTTAGGTTAGTTAGGTTTAAATAGTTCTAAGTTCTAGGGGACTGATGACCTCCGATGCTAAGTTCCATAGTGCTCAGAGCCATTTTTTTATTAACATATTAGTTGTCCATATACGTTGATGAAATGGAATAAGAGATTATGGTGAAACTAAGTATCCTCCGTGACTACTTTATTACAATTGCGATAACTCTGCGTCCTCGCTGCAGCAATAGCACCATAGGTATAGCGGCGATACTACAATATGAGTACAAGTACATCGTCGATAGATAAACTTCCATACAAGCTGTGATTAATCTGATAGAAAGGGACATATTCTTCGCTAGGCTATAATTAAGACTGCATACGCTCTAATTAAGAGTGCACTGAAATCAATAAAGTCGTTATGTACCCCCCCCCCCCCACACACACACTATCCCCTAGTTATGTAGACAAGTCCAAGGTATATAGATATCTTAGAATAAACAGTAGGGGGTATATTTTGATAGCGACAGGGCAAAACATCTCACAAAATAAGCATCAAACGAAAAAACTACAAAGAACGAAACTCGTCTAGCTTGAAGGGGGAAACCAGATGGCACTACGGTTGGCCCGCTATATGGCGCTGCCATAGGTCAAACGGATATCAACTGCGCTGCGTTTTTTTAAACTAGGAACCCCCATTTTTATTACAGATTAGTGTAGTACGTAAAGAAATATGAATGTTTTAGTTGGACCACTTTTTTTTCTCTTTGTGTTAGATGGCGCTGTAATAGTCACAAACGTATAAGTACGTGGTATCACGTAACATTCCGCCAGTGCGGACGGTATTTGCTTCGTGATATATTACCCGTGTCAGAATGGACCGTTTACCAATTGCGCAAAAGGTCGATATCGTGTTGATGTATGGCTATTGTGATCAAAATGTCCAACGGGCGTGTGCTATGTATGCTGCTCGGTATCCTGGACGACATCATCCAAGTGTCCGGACCATTCGCCGGATAGTTACGTTATTTAAGGAAACACTAAGTGTTCATCCACATGTGAAACGTCAACCACGACCTGCAACAAACGATGATGCCCAAGTAGGTGTTTTAGCTGCTGTCGCGGCTAATGCGCACATCAGTAGCAGACAAATTGCGCGAGAATCGGGAATCCCAGAAACGTCGGTGCTGAGAATGCTACACCAACATCGACTGAACCCGTACCATGTTTCTAATCACCAGGAATTGCATGGCGACGACTTTGAACGTCGTGTACAGTTCTGCCACTGGGTACAAGAGAAATTACGGGACGATGACATGCAAAACTCCATATGGTCACCCTGTAAAATTAAATACCACCTCCCATACCTCACACCATTCAGCCTTCTTATCCATAACTCTCTTCTCTCTCTCTCAGACACACACACACACACACACACACACACACACACACACACACACACACACACACAAAACATAAAAAACGTCAACGACAGTTCAAACCGGCATGCGATGTCCCTAACAAATACGGCACGAAACAAATGACCACCTCACAGCCATAACAACACGTAAATGACGGAAGAAACTCTATGCTTGGCGAACTTATCTTCCAAAACGCATGTGTAAGGACAACAGGGAAAGAAATAAGCGTGTTGCTTCGACACAAATAAGGGGAAAAAAACACCACAACAGCGAAAATTGTAAGTTGCACGCTAAATAGCCCGGTATACAGCGATTCTCAGTCGGAAATGAAATACAAACTGAAAAACATTTTGTTGTTGCAGATGACAATCTGTAAATTGTGTTGTAGATTCAGAGCTACCAGCATAAACAACCAGTAGCTTCATGTGAGGTGTATAAGCAAATGTGTACACCTACTTCATTTCCAAATTTATTATGGTTCAAATGGCTCTGAGCACTATGGGACTTAACAGCTATGGTCATCAGTCCCCTAGAACTTAGAACTACTTAAACCTAACTAACCTAAGGACATCACACAACACCCAGTCGTCACGAGGCAGAGAAAATCCCTGACCCCGCCGGGAATCGAACCCGGGAACCCGGACGCGGGAAGCGAGAACGCTACCGCACGACCACGAGCTGCGGACAAATTTTATTATGAAACCAAAACCATTAGACATGTCGTAAATGAACAACATACAATGTTTCAATTCAGTGATATATACCTGAAGTCTGTAATCTAAGCAAACTAATGTAAAACATTTGACAATAATCGCTCCGTTAGCATACGTGAATATTTTGTGTCAAAAGTTCATAAAACTACAAAAGAGGTTAACGTGTAGTAACAGTTGCTCAGAATGGAAATAAATAAACAGCCTGAAGATAGCACAAGAAGTGCTGAAACTTGTTTAGGCGGAATTCCTCTCCAATCACGCAAAGATTGACATTCTACTACTTCATTCTCGGTTGCAGTTCGTTCGATGAATAGCGCCACATGGCAGTTCGAAAGGGAAGAAGGAAGGAATATTAGGGTTTATCGTTCAGTCGACGATGAGGTCATTAGAGTTATTAGAGAGAAGACAAGCCCGGGTTGATGAAGGATGGGGAAATCCAATTGGATGTCTGTTTCATGGGAACCACCACGTGCCCGTGTCCTGAATGTGATTCCAGATTGTTACCACAGCACCTCCTTGTTCGCTCAAGGTTATTCGAGCCCGTTGCCGACCCGAGCAGTATTTTCTCACTAATACGACTCCATTGTCAGTTTTACTCTCAAGCTTACAGTTACGTACAACGAACCAACGACACTCGCGTTTTACAGTACTCACTGTTAAAATTTAGTAGTTTCGATTAGTCCTGGTACAGTAACTATAAACTTTCTTGCCAACTGCTTCGCGTTTATACAATTTACGTAATCTTTTGTTGCAATTTTTCCCGTAAACCGCTGAAAGCAATGCACGCCCCTTTGCCACGTTTTTCAGTTTTCAGCGCAATTGTCGCGTCAATGTTATTTCAGTCAGCAGTGGCAACGCCATGAGTGGCACTGTGGTTCAGAGACCGCTACAGCATCACCGTTAGAGAAAGCTGCTGGGCTGGGTATAGCTCGAAGCAAGTGCGAGGACGGCAGCGTCAGTGGAGAAAGCGATGTGCCCGCTGGCTGGCGCTGTCTCTCTCTCTCTCTCTCTGTCAGGTACATCGGTAACTGCAGCTGCTGCTGTTACTGAGTGGAAAAGCTGTGCTTCGAGACACTAGTGACAACACGAAATTATCGCTTTTTTTAAAGAATACGAGTCACTGGCTCAAGTATCGGTCAGTCACTGAATACAAACAACCTACTTCTAGGGGACAAGAATTATGTCGGGGAGGAGATATAATTCTATATTCACGTTAGTAAAACTAATCACACCAGAGGGGCAATTAATGATCTCCCCCCTCCCCCAGAGGACATCATGTGAACACCGTGTAACAATGCCTCTTGGCAATAGCCTCAGTCGGGCGACCCAGATGAAGCCACTCATTGACGATTAAGTCTCACAGGGTTACCAGACTGCCGGGATGTTGGTTGCTGCGTTTCTCCCGCCGTCTTAAACTACCCCAAACATTTTGAAAGAGATTAAGATTTAGCGGTACATCCAAAAAGCAATACGACGAGACACCTGTTTTTCAGTGCTTGTTTATACGTGCAGCCCTCTGAAAGCTGTCGCTATCTTGGAAGACGCAATTATCCACGGCTCACTTGTCATCAAGATATAGAACAATGGGCAACACTTGGTCATCGAGATTGTGGTGAAACGTACCCTTAGAAAAACTAGTGAATTACTGTGCTGGTAAACCCCTTACGTTATTTGATTTTCAAACAGCTGAGTAAAACTGAACGTACTCAGACATTTCTCTCTTTACTTATTCTGATCAACACTAAACTGACACACAACATTTTTAGCGCAACGCAATCTGACTTTTAATAATCCCTACAAAAGAATGGCCCTGACTAACAATAACCTATACCTTTCATGAATCACTTACCTCACAAAAATCTTCGTTACTCGAACTACTGCAATACAGCGAGCGCCAATATTGCCATCTAAATAAAAGATTCTAACTACTGAAGTCACTAACTACTTATAGGCATAGTTAGCAAATGAAAGACTTTGATGAAGAACAAACAATGTATTTACCTTAATAGTGTTCAAAAGTTATGATATATATATTAGTTCATGACATCCAGTCTTACAAATTTACTGTCTCTGATGGACACACGTCCAGATCATCCGCTCTCAAAACTCCGCCATCTCTGTCCCCACATCCACCATTGCTGACGGCTCACCTTCAACTGCGCAACGCTAAGTGCTGTTAATAGCCAACTGCCCAACACTACAATAGCGACTATTTCAACAATGCCCACCAGCCACAGACTGCACACAGCACAGCCAGTGATTTTCATACAGAGTCCTAGGTGACGTTACCAACATAAAAACCTAAACAGCCTACTTACAGTGGAGAATGATAGGGGTCAAATCATGCTACGACAAATACGCTTAAAACGTCGCTGAATCACCTCCGGCCTGAAATTCACTTTCCACACAGTGAACTCGACGCCATGCATCATTTGGAAAGACACAAAATTGTGGAAGGCCGGATACATTACCAGCTTTCAGTCAGATACTGACTAATTTCTGCGTTGTTTATCCCACTGAAGATGTGTAGTTTATGCAGTGGTGTCAGCATTCCCTTATTGCCAGGTACTCGACTCCAAGTTTCTACTGCACGCAGATCCCAAGCGGTGTTCTCTCGGTATCTGGTTGAAATGACCTTGTATTCAGTGATAGCAGTACTTCCTATCTGTTTTGTAGCAGGTTGTCAGTGACAAGTCATGATACTCGTCTCCGGTTTTTATGCAATCATCGCTCTTACACCGTTTTACGGTCGGTGGCACAAAATTCCTTGTAGACACGTCGGACACTCCGCATTGACACACCAACAAATCTAGCAACATTATTTGCAGCATATCAAGGGTACATCCAAATACGAAATCTCATTTCTCTCCTAGTGACATATTTCTGCAGTAACCCATCTTACTGCGTTGATTCCACTCAACCGACTGCATTGTCGAGAAAAGCATAAAAATTTGTTCATCAAATGCCGTCTCTATCATCTGAAGATAGCCATTGTGTGACGAAATCGGCTATGATTGGTCACAAAAAAGTGGCTGTGTTAAAAATCGAACATACACTTAATTCATTGCGTCTTTGGTCAGTAGTGGATGAGCACACAACCTCCTCGGACAAGTTCTGTGACATCTAGAGCACAGCAAAGGGACCAGTGCCATTTCAGAGGGTGAATAACACAGTCTGGTGAGCTTAAGTTACTTTGCGGTGACAGATAACAGGTCATCATCACCACCACCACCACCACCACCACCACCACCATGATCACCAGCTCTGTACTAACTTGGTGTAGTGTCTTGGAACCACAAGTTGAGCTGGGCAGTTAGCAGTCTTCTGCAGCTAGCACTCTACCTTAAGCTGCTCTTGCCAGATAATGCAAACTATTTTCCTAATAAACATGGCTCGCAGAACGGGTGATCGCGACTGGGGCTACATATGTTCCATCGATTTCATTGCAGCAAAAGTTTTACCCGTCTCTCAAGTTTCATTCTTGGCAATGTGGCTAGCCTACTACTATTCAGCTGTATAGTTGTCATTTCCACAATATAACTTTCGCAACAGGAGAGTGTCCGTTACGGACGAAGCCCAATATTGACCTTTCCGTAGTTATGTGGACACACAGAGTTTTCCTTTGGAGAATTTATTCAGTTTCCAAGTCTCACAGTCTTCGGTGAAAATTAGGGAAGACATTGGTCGCAAATTATTCTGTTCAGTTTTTCTGACCTGAATCTAACGCTGAGATTATTTCACAAAGACTTCTCGTCATAATTTGGTGCAGAAAAAGATTTCCGATCTACCTTGGTCTTTCATTTTTGTAACCTCGCCGAGAGAGGTACACTCACTCATATTTTGAAGAGCCATGTTGCCAACAGCAAAATTTCCCTCCATTACCTACTTGTTTTATTTAATTTCAGTTTAGAATGGGCACCTGAATGATATTTAGACTTAAGATTAGTAACCAAAGGCCGTAGGTATTCGATGTAATTAGCCAATAGTAATATGTAGTATGTAAATCTCCAGTCACGTGGCCTCCTCTCAATGATTCTGCAGTATTTCTAGTTTTATACAGTAACATTTGCAGAAAACTCTGAACTGTTTAAACGAGACGGGACCACTACGTCTGGCAACTTCCCGTGATTCGTTTGCTAATACTAACAAAGGCTGTACACGTTTCATTGGTGATTCTTAGTATAGATTATCTAAGTGCATAACGATCAGCTGACAGTGCAAAACTATGATCTCACTAAGGACGGTATAAAGTCCTACTTGATTATTGCCTTAGGTGAATCATTGGTTGTTGTTAATAAGGTATCAAGTCTGAAGCAACTGTGGTTTTCTGTAGCATACCCTATAAAACAAAAACCGGTCCGTCTCTTCTAGAAGTGACGGAAACAGTGATCAGTTTGAGTAGCTAGTACATTATTAGAATTTTCACTGTCATAAACAGTTCCCGACGGCCTTTACGGTCGGATTTTAATCAGGTTCAGTATAAAACTCAACGAAAATGAGGATTATATATACAGTTAATAAAAATAAGAGTTTAAATTAACAATTTGAGAAGAAAACTGCTTTCTATGAAAGTTCGTAACACAGCCAGAACACATAAGGGGCAGTCAAATGAAAATGAGACAGATGGAAAAAAGTAAGTAAGCTGTTCGTTATTTCAAAAATAATCGCCGTAACAGTTAATAGATTTATCCCACCGTGAGACAAGATGGTCAGTGGCTTCTTGGGAAAATGCTTTCAGTTGCCTGCGGAACCATGACTGTACCCAGGCGTGCGACTCTTCGTCCGAAGCGAATCGCCTGCCGTGAATGTCTTATTCAGAGCTCCAAAAACATCGAAATCACATGGAGGGAGATCGATTGGCCTTATGGAGGGCGTCTAAGGGCTTCCCAGCTAAATTACAGCAGTGAAAAAAAGAAAAAAAAAAACTTGGCGATTTCGACCTCGATGTCTCACGTGGTTTTGATAACTTTGGAACACTAAAGCAAGACACTCGTCACCGTCGACATTCACCGACGAACAGGTGCACGCGTACAATCATGGTTCCGTAAACAACGCATACATTTTTCCACGAAGGCACTGACCATCTTGTCTCACGGTGGGATAAATGTGTTAACAGTTATGGCGATTACTTTTGAAATAATAAACAGCTTACTTTTTCCCATCTGTTTCGTTTTCATTTTACGGCCACGTATAGTTGGTGGAGGTATGGACATGTAAAATCAAGAGAGTTGTAAGGAATTGTTAAACCGTCTCATTAGAATGGATTTCTTCCTCCGCGCTTTCTCGTATGTTTTCTTAGACACAACTGATTGATCATGCAAACGGTGTAACTGTTTAGAAACTAGGACAATGATGAGTTCTATCGGGTTATTGGCACATAGCGTACTCCTTTCAAATAACACCCAAGGGCAACACCGGAGACGCAACATCCACATTCGAATGAAGAACACCGTCAACGATCTTCCATGCCCCCACAGGATGTAGCACCGTGGAGGGTTTTAAAGCCTGACCCTGGCCACTGGTATGGCGTATGATGGTGCTAAGCTGTTAAGAAAGCATCCTTCATTTTCCTGCGGGTCTCAGGCACGAAAACTCCTTTCGGTGTCGGGGTCCGTACCGGCAATCTCCATATCAAGCCACCGCACTTGGCTGCGAAGGCGGCAAACGGCAAAATGAATTCAACGACGCACTGGTTTGGACTGTGTGCGAAACTGGCACGCCTCTGCATGCAGAGAAGTACCAGAAATTGAGAAACTCGCCACCAGTTTGATCAGGAAGGAGGAAAGCATCAAGGTAAACGGGGTTTTAACTGCCTCGTACGTCACGTCGCCTACGGCCGGGGCAGCCCCCCGGGTCAGTGGCTGCGCCGGAACACATGTGTGCGCCTGCTTATTACTCACTGCTACCGAAATCAAAATTGCCCTAATTCATTCCGACAAAACAGTAGGAAATGTTTTATAGGATGTGAAATAGAGAAAAACAGCTAGCGCAACATTAAATGGTCGCAAAACCCGCAGCATCTTGACAAGAGTGAAAATGTTTAACATATCTAAAATTGCAGGAGGTGATGTAAATGTTAGTCATGTCTAAGAAAATTTTTAACATGCATATATTGTTCATTTCATGCATGTACTGACAGTTAACACTCTTGACTGAGGAAAGTAAGCGAGAATTGAATGGCAGTTACTGCCATTCGCCACCAGTTTACATTGACTACTGGTACGCTCACTGAAATTTCAAGATATGTATGTGGTGACATTTACGAAGGCAAGTCAATTATTATCCGCAACGTAGTTAGATTTTTGTTTATTTTGGTAGTACTGTCGTTTTACGTCGATGACGCATGCTTTGTTTATTTGTTGTTATATCTTTGCAATTTTGAAGCTGCTAGGTTAGTTTCGTTATCGCTGCCGTGCAGTTAATCGTGGCTTCTCCGCTGTCTATTAGCACCAAAGAAGAGCAATGTTCAGTGATCCGTTTTTTGCGGTCGGAAGGCGTATCAGGGGCCGAAATTCTTCGAAGACTTTCGGTACAGTACGGGAACAGTGTTTTGCCACAACGGAGTGTCTACGAATGGATTGAAAATTTCCGAAATGGTCGCACAAGTGTTACGCACGATGAAGGAGCCGGACGACCGTTTACTGCCACAAATAAAGAAACCATTGAGCGTTCACATGAAATTAGTCTCTTGGACAGGCGATTAAATATTGACGAAGTGGCACATCGTCTGCAAATTAGTCACAGTTCTGCCTACGAAACCATCCACAACAGACTAAGGGTTTCATAAAGTTTGTGCTATATGGGTCCCAAAACAACTCACATAGTCGCATAAACAAATGCGCTTGGACATCTGCTAAAAATATTTTGATCGCTATGGTAACGAAGGGGCAACTTCGTAGACAGGATCATTAGTGGTGACGAAACACGGATCAATAATTACAAGCCGGAGAGTAAACGGCAGAGTATGGGATGGAAACATCCAAATTCGTCGCGCAAGAAAAAGTTCAAGACCCAAAGGTCCGCAGAAAAACTGATACTTACGGTTTTTTGGGACGCATAAGGTCCAGTACTGAAACATTATGGGGAAAGGGGCACAACAATAAACAGTGTACGTTACAGTGAGATGCTTACTGCCAGGCTAAAGCCTGCAATTCGAAGCAAACGCCTAGGATTGTTGTCAAAAGGTGTTGTCTTGTTGCACGACAGTGCCAGTCCACATACTGCTGCCCACACTGCTGAAACGCTCCAGAAACTCAGATTTCAAGTACTGGATCATCCTCCATATAGTCCCGATCTTGCCCCCTTCTGTCTATCACTTGTTTCGTCCACTTAAACAGGCATTAACGGGCCGTCGATTTGCCTCGGACGAAGCAGTGAAAGAAGCGGTGCATTCCTGACTCACAGCTCAACCGAGAACCTTCTCTTATGAGGTCATCAGGAAGTTTGTACAACGAAGGACCAAGTGCGTTGAAACTCAAGGAGACTACGTCGAATAGTGGTGTTCTTGTACGTTTCCTGTTTGATTACAATATAATTTTATAACTACATTGTGAATAATAATTGACTTACCCTCGTATATTGACGGCGAACTACAGTTTCAAATACTGAAATTTATTTCTGAAATTCGACAGAACTGTGATAGATATAGATGTATTGCCTAAGGCGACTTATGAAAATTTGTACTGGACAGCGACTCGAATCCGGATTTGTCACGAGCGGTAGCCTTACGGCTTAGGCTATCCGAGAGCGCTCCCGGGACCGTCCCAAACCTCCATATGTCACACACCTGTCCGTTTCTTCTCATGAATTATTAATTCATTTACCCACACTCGCACATCTAATGTAAATATGTATAAGGCGATGATGGGCCTGCGACGAAATTGAGAACTACTAATTCTCGTTGTCTTCATTCTAAAACATGCACGGGACACACGGGATGCTCGAGTGTGGATAAATGAATTAATAATCTACGAGAAGAAATGCATAGGTGAGTCACATATGCAAATTTGGGTGGGTATGGGTAGCGAGCTAGGATAACCTAAGTGGTACGCGAACGCTCGCGAAAAGGGTGAAATCCGGGTTCGAGTCCCGGTACGGCACAAATTTTCGTATGTCATTTCAGGTAGTACATCCATATCCATCACAGTTAAGCTGAATTTCAGAAGTAAATTTCAGTATGTTATGTCAAAAACTTTTAGGCTCAAAATTGTACAGGTGACTTAGGATGCTAAACGGAGAACTTTGGGGCGATGAATCGCTTATGTTAGTCTGTACGCCATCTAGATTTATCAGTATGTGTATTTGTGAACTGCTAACATTTCTGCATCGTCCTTAGTGGAACGACCATGGAAAAAAAGCCACAGAGTGGTCAGAAGCATTCTGAAAACTTGTAAGGGTATTGCAGGGGAGGCTGTGCTGAGAAACAATTGTTAAGAAAAAAATCGATACTTTGAGACATTTCCGAGTTATTTTGCACTGACGTTAGCCAACTAGGTCGTTGCGCACGCAAATTCAAACAGCCTGCTAGAGACAGTGACGCCAAACGTATTTTCTTTCCTCAAACAGAACGAACGAAGCTTTTGCCCGCCTATCTTTTTATTTATCACTTCCGAGAAAGGTACATTGTATGTGTTAATAAACATTTCAACAATTGGTAAAAATGGCTCTGAGCACTATGGGACTTAATATCTATGGTCATCAGTCCCCTAGAACTTAGAACTACTTAAACCTAACTAACCTAAGGACAGCACACAACACCCAGTCATCACGAGGCAGAGAAAGTCCCTGACCCCGACGGAAATCGAACCCGGGCGTGGGAAGCGAGAACGCTACCGCACGACCACGAGCTGCGGACCAACAAGTGGTAAATTACGAACTCAGAGAGAAGGGCTAACTTCAATGCAGTAAAAAAATTAAAAATAACTGGGGAAAAGCGCAGTGTCTAATTTTTTTTAACAACTCATTCTCAGCACAGCCATCACCACAGCACCCTCATGAACTTCGCAGCCCGTTTCTGACCATCCTGTATAAGCGTTTGTAATGTATTCAGGATGAAACTAATTGGTAGGCTACTAGCTGCATGTCTCAATGCCCAACAGACAACAGGATATTTCACAGAGTGAGGCGAAATTTCATTTGTCGTCATAATGCATGCATTACGACTATCTGTTACATCACATCAAACAGCTGTTAACAACGTAAGTAACAACTGTAAGTTGTGACATGATTGAAAGTATACGACATTAGAAGCGAACAAATCCAGCAAAACTGCCTCTGCAAACTAGCAGTTCGTGAGATAACTGCGAATTTGTGGTTAACCGTTGGCGTGACTGCAGTATGACCTATGGGCCTAGTCAGCATAAATGTATTCGAAATGTAACTTCTTTCTATTGAAACTCGATCTAACAGGGCTCAAATTTTATATATGCCTTACCTTAACAAAAAACACAGATCTGTTTCATCACCTTACGGGCTACAATCTAGTGTACACTCGTGCATTTATTTAAAATGTATTGACTTTCGGAACGTGTCCAAGCAGCCATCTCAACACTGAAAATGTTGTACGGCAGTTTGTCTTGACAATTCTCTGTATACATTAGTTTAATCGGTAACCCGGTGCATAGGCTTTCTAAAGGATAGATTCGGACACAAAACAAATTTTTACATCCATAGTATACTGCATCAACAAAAGTAAAACAATGATAATGGAATGTAGTCGAACTACATCAGGTGATGCTCAGGGAATTAGATTAGGAAATGAGAGAATTAAAGTTGTAGAGGAGTTTACTACTTGGGGAGCAAAATAACTAATGATGGTCGTAGTACAGAGGATATAAAATGTAGACTGGCTTTGGCAAGAAAAGCGTTTCTGAAGAAGAGAAATTTGTTAACATTGAGCAGAGATTTAAGTGTCAGGAAGTCTTTTCTGAAAGTTTTTGTAGGGAGCGTAGCCATGTATGGGAGTGAAACATGGACGATAAATAGTTTGGACAAGAAGAGAATAGAAGCTTTTGAAACGTGGTGCTGCAGAAGAATGCTGAAGATTAGATGGGTACATCACATAACTAATGAGGTGGTATTGAACAGAATTAGAGAAAAGAGAAATTTGTGGCACAACCTGACTAAAAGAAGGGATTGGTTGGTAGGACACGTTCTGAGGCATCAAGGGATCTCCAATTTAGTACTGGAGGGAAGCGTGGAAGACAAAAATCGTAGAGGGAGACCAAGAGATGAATACACTAAGCGGATTCAGAAGGATGTAGGCTGCAGTAGTTACTCGGCGATGAAGAGGCTTGCACAGGATAGGGTAGCATGGAGAGCTGCATCAAACCAGTCTCTGGACTGAAGACCACAACAACAACTACAATTATACTGAAACGAATAAATGAGATAAAGATGTATCACAAGATACGAAAAGCTAGTATGCTATAAAAATCCTACTGGTAACATAAAGAAACGATAAATCTCCGTTGGTACACATTTGGAATATTTCCAATTCAGTCCATATTAATGACAATGTATGTAAACGATGGAGGGCTCTAGAGGCGCGGTAAAGCCAGCATCTCTAAGGGAGACAACCTCGACAGAAAATCAGGCAGATCGCGATATCTAGACTTAACTTGGCAGCGCTCGTAAAGCAACTGGGGATGTTAAAAAATTACTGGCAAACTCACAAATAGCCTCGGATACAGGACTGAATGAATTGGTGACAACCGGAATATCTTAAAGGACGAAGGGTTTGGCGTTATGGATCATGTGTCTTTGGCAATATGGAATGTTCGAGGATGGACCAACAAAGAAAGCGAGTTAAATCAAGTACTCAAAGAGAGGAAAGTAGACATTGCAATAATGACAAAAATTAAGAAAAAACTTAAAAGAACAAAAGATTTGACAGACTACTGGACGGCTTACTGTGGTGTCCCATAAAGATAACGAGCCAGTGATGGAGTAGCAATTTTAGTCGGTGATAAATGGAGAGGAAAGGTTCTTGAATACAGCTCCATAAAGGAAAGAATAATGACAGATTTCAAATTCCAAAGGGCCATCTAACAGTTATAGGTGTCTATGGCCCAGAGGAGGGAAGGAAGGATGATTGTTTTTCTAGTGAAATTGTACCTGCTGATGTAGGTAATGGTTTGAGAACGAACGAAAATGTTCGAAGCTAGTCACTAATAAAAATGATATCTGCAACTCTGGCACAACCTTAGTTAATAAATAATAAACATAAATCTATCTGCATACTAACAGCACTGATATTTATAACTGACGTTCAACAGAGAAAATGGCCATCTAAGAATGAGATTTCAACTCTTGAAACAGATTGATAATAAAATAAAGTAGCTGGAGTGAGTTTTCAGATTTGGCAATCTGATATACTTATGAAACACGATTCGGTAACGTTAGATTCTACTGGTAACTACCATAACCGATGATGACCTCATTATTACGCTGCCAAATGCCTAATCGAGAGACATGCGCAGTACACAGTTTCATTCGATTGATGTCTGTCTCTCTTGATTGCATATCACTTCCACCCTAATCGCAACCCCCACCACCGCTACGACATTCTATCATCACCAGCTTCAAATGGTCGGATGTCAAAACGGACTGGCTGAGTCCTTAAATAACGGACAGTGGGACCGTAACGAAAAGGTACAGTACTTGTTGACCAGATGGTTGGTCAGAATACTGGAGATAATGTTACTAATGATAATACATGCTTGCTTTCCTCCGACGTGCGAATAATCTCACACGTTAAAGAACATCTACAGTTCAGCGTAGAAGTCGGTCTGATGAGGAGGTTGGCGTTATCACAGACAGATTTCTGCCATAGATGGAAGACAGTTTAAGTGACCTACCACAATCGAATCCTGATAATTCGAATTTGTAGCCTGGTAGGCCAACTGCAGGTACCAATGCCACTAATATACAAATAATTATAACTTAAATATTTTAAACACAGCTGCACAACAGCAACGGTTTCACGTAATAAAATTATAAACAGCCGACCAGTTGCAATGGATAAATAAATTTTTTACCTAGGTTTCGACAAATATAAATTTGTCTTCTACAGAAGGTAACCTAAGGGCAATGAACATCATAGCTTACAATAGAAAAGTTTGAAACTTATAAGCCAAGAATAAATGTTAAGACAAATTCTTGGCTTATAAGTTTCATACTTTTCTATTGTAAGCTATGATATTCATTGCCCTTAGGTTACCTTCTGTAGAAGACAAATTTATATTTGTCGAAACCTAGGTAAAGAATTTCTTTATCCATTGCAACTGATCGGCTGTTTATAATTTTATTAATTATAACTTATTCTTGTTCTTTTTCTTCTTCTACTTTTCCCACTAGATATTAATCGTTTCCCCCTTCCAGTAGTCTCTATTACACCAATCGAAAATTTTTAATCTCTTCGCACTCATTGCACGATCAGTATGTAGTTCACACAACCAAAGCAGCCTTCCTCTTTTAGTGCTTGTCGGGGTCGTTTATAGTCGTAGGCCACCTGTCATTGCTTATTCTCTTAATCAGGCCAGACCACTGTACTACTTCCATTTTTTTCCTGTATTTTAGATATTTTTATTATATCCTCAGGGTTGGCATAATTCCACTGTCCCAATCCTGTTCCTTCTTTTATTCGTAAGCGTCCACGTTTCTGTACCGCAAGTAACTATATTCTGGATAAAACTATGGAAAAACATTTTTTTGGTCTGTTGATTAATACCATTGTTCCAAATCAGTCCATGCAGGGACTTCGTTCTTTTACCCATCGCTGCTTTGGTTTCAATAACTCTGTCGCAGGTTCCGTCACTGGATATACTAGATATATAAAATGCATGTTTGACCATCAGCCGATTCTTATTTAAAACCCAAATATTGACTGGTTTCAGCTACAGACCATCTTCAAGAATTATGGTTAAAACAGTTTAGGCTACAAGATCACCTCTGTCATTACGTAAATAATGGCCACGTCTCATATGTAGAGCATGCCAAGAACTCCAGTGTAACATACAGGACTTTTAACAGAGCATACGTGAAGAGAAGCTCAGAGGCACAAGCACTTATGTTGTGGCCTAAACTGTTTTAACTTCAATCCGTGAAGGTGACTGAAACCGATCGATATTTGAGTTTGATATAAAAAAAACAGCTGATGGCCAAACATGCATTTTATTTTAATTGACGGTTGTTAGTAGTCACTTTCCAAAAATATCGATATAAAAGAACCAACATATTTAAAATTTCAAATTTTTAAAAAAAATTTTGTGTCTTCGAGAACAAAAACCCGTTCCTTCTTTATTATTTCACATGGATACGCTGTCCTGTCGAAATTAATTTTGACACGACATCTTGTGTATTCTCTCTGCAATTTATCAAACGTGTGCTTGATATCTCAGGGGATAGGAAAAATAATGTAAACAGTGGTAGTAATGGAATGGTTATGTTTGATGGTCAACAACGCAGGTAAGGCATGTGTCGCGCTGCACTGTGAATGTTCAGTACGGACTAGGCATCAGTGCAGGTTGTTTACGAATAGTGCACACTTCGTATTCGCATTCAGAGGCTGAGGTCGCCGTGCAATGAAAGACCTAACAGAGTTCCAAAGAGGGCAGATTGTGGAGGTTCGTTTAGCTGGAGCATCAGTAACCAAGACAGCCAACTTATTGAACGTTTCAAGAGCAACTGTCTCAACAGTGATTACAACCTACACAAAACATGGAAAGACATCACTGTGTACAGGTAACAGCGATCACAAATCAAAACTAAATGACAGAAATCGTCGTACGCTAACACGAATTGTGTCAAAACAACACAAAACTATGTTGGTTAAAGTGACTACAGAGCTCAATAGCCATCTTCGAGACCCCTTATCTGTCGACACTGTCGGCTGAGAACTACATTAAGCGATTATTCATGGACGAGCTGCTATACCGAAACCATTAGTGACTTCAAAAAGCGCAAAGCAGAGTAAAACATGGTGTCAGGAGCATAAATCCTGGACGGCTGATAAGTGAAAACACGTCATATGGTCCGTCGAGTCAACATTTTCGTTATTTCCAACATAGGGCTGCCTTTACGTCTAGATAAAGCGAAAAGAAGCCTACAATCATGGTTGCTTGATTCCAGCGATTAAGCATGGAGGTGGAAGTGTGATAATATGGGCAGCCATATCATGGTATTTGCTGGTGCCACCATTACTCTCAAAGGCCGTGTTACAGCCAACGAATATGTGAACATTTTAGGTGATCAAATGCACCCGTTGATTCAAATGTTGTTCCCCAACAATGATGCCGTATTTTGGGACGATAATGCACCCATTCACACAGGCAGGACAGTGCAGTCGTAATATGAGGAGCACGCAGCTTAACTGCAGCGCCTTTCCTGGCCAGCAATCTGTGGACATGAACATTATCAAACGGTTGTGGGCGTTACTGGAATGCAGACTCCGGAGCAGATTTCCACCTCCCTCTTCACTACAGGAGTTAGAAGCGGTTCTGATCGAAGAGTGGCATAACATTCAACCACAGACTATACAATCATTATACGTCAGTATTCCAAGAAGAATCGCGGCTGATTATGGGCAAATATGTTCAGGCGTTCACATTATTTTGTCTATCCCCTATATGGTGTGCTGTTTGCGAAAATTACTTCGTCATCTGCAAAAATTATAAAAACTGAAGGCAGCAAATAATGATTTAGTTTCCGTCCTGCCACGCAACCACCAAGAACGTTCTTAACGACGATGGAGAGATTGTATAGTCAAGCGACAAGCAGCCTGCCCCTACCGGAGCAGAGGGGAAAGGTAATGACAGAACTACAGCTGCTACGTCGGGTTGGACAGCACACAATTTCAGTACATCTAGAAGTATGTATGAT
Source organism: Schistocerca serialis cubense (assembly GCF_023864345.2). NCBI lineage: Eukaryota > Metazoa > Arthropoda > Insecta > Orthoptera > Acrididae > Schistocerca > Schistocerca serialis. The sequence continues at coordinate 470,060,675 of NC_064642.1, read as the reverse complement.
GAGTCCATAAAGAGAAGAATAACGGACTTCAGAGATGAGGAAGTCACTAATCAAAAGCCGTGTTGTACAGAAAATTAAGAAAAAATTACCTTTAGTATAAATGAAAATGTGTACCATTACGTTCAGTAACATATCGATCTTACACTTTCACAATCAAAGAGATAAAAAGGCATCATATGTAGCATCTGAAATAGTATTTCTACGGAACGTTAGAGGAGAGACTATGCCTTATCTTTCTATATGTTAGGTTGGTTCATACGTTCGTAGCGTTTTTGCTTTGCATGTTGATATTCCGGTTGATAGCAGTATATTTATCGATTGTCATTTTTTATTTGTGGTTCAGTGTTGCTGTTTGGGTTTACGTATTGTCATTCTGTCATTTCGAGATAACGAGTCGATCTGTGGACGTAAGAAAATAGAATGCCCAGTGGAGAAATCGGAACATTTCCGACACGTTCTTCTGTTTGAGTTCAGTAGAAGGCTGACAGCAACAGAGGCATTCAAGAAAATCTGAAAAATGTGGTAATGTCTTATGGGACCAAACTGCTTAGGTCATCGGTCCGTAAGATTACACACTACTTAATCTAACTTTAACTTATGCCGAGAACAACACACACACCCATGCCCGAGGGAGGACTCGGACCTCCGACGGGGGGGGGGGGGGGCGCGCGAACCGTGACAAGGCGCCTCTAGACCGCTCGACTATCCAGCGCGGCTGGAGGCATTCAAAAACATTTACACCGTGTATGTGGATAATATCATTGGAGAGAACACGGTGAGAAAATGATTTTCTCGCTTTCAGGAAGCACTTCGGGGTTTGATGGAGATCTTTTAAACCCATTAATCCACAATGTTCCATGTCAGTGTACTCGAGAGCTGGCAGATGTGATGAGCTGCGATCATCCCACCACCGTAAAACATTTACATGCAACAAGGAAGGTTGAAACATAGAGCGCTCAAAGCGAAAATCGCAAAAATCCGCGGGTGTCCATATGTGCATCTCTGCTTGCTCGTCATCAAATGTTCAAATGTGTGTGAAATCTTATGGGACTTAACTGCTAAGGTCATCAGTCCTTAAGCATACACACTGAAACACGTATGTTGTGTGGCGGCGATGGCGAGGCATTGCAGAGTCTCTGACCAGAGAGCCATTTATCGTGGCTAATCTGCGCTTGACTGCGCGAGAGTTGCGAGCGGTAGTCTGTCAGTAGTAGTCGTGCAGTACAGTTGCGAGCAGTAGTCTGTGGGCAGTCTGTGAGCAGGACAGTATGTCGGTAGTAGCAGCCCAGTACAGTTGTGTGTGAGGAGTCGGCGGGCGTCGACATGGCACTCTGGTCAAGATTCAGGATGAGGTATATTATTTTTAAATGCGCTCAGCTAATAATGTAAATTAACTGTAACTAAGTTGTGAAATAATCGCCCCAATAATAATTTTGGTTTTCAAAGCAATTGTTTAACAAAGAATTCTTTAATGAAAGAAATATTCCCTTGATATTCCTTAAAGAAAAGCTTCCCTTAAATTCAAAATTTTGCAATCAATTTCCTCCAAGCTATGGCAAAAATAAATAAGAGCAGATGTAGCTTTACTAAGGTAAGAATTTCAGTTTAATTAATGAACAGGGCCTAAGATCGACATTTCGGTCTGTTTGTGTTTTCATTGTCACTGAGATTTTATTATCACTGAATTGAGTTTCATTTTTCGTGAGGAACTTATACTTGGGTCAGATTGCTAATTTTTGTCTAATTGTCGTGGTCAGTAGATTTCTCTGGGGAGCTTACACTTAGCTCAATGTGCATTAGCATTTTAAAATAATATCTTTTAAATTTCTGCGGGGAGGTTACAACACTACTTAACTTAAATTTTCCTAAGGACAAACGCACACACCCATGCCCGAGGGAGGACGCGAATCTCCGCCGGGACCATCCGCATGCTCGTCGTCAACTGGCTTGTGAATAACACCAACCATTCCTATACTACATCGCTATCAGTGACGAGGAAGTGTTGTCTTTATGCTAACGTAAGGAAAAGAAAGGAATGATCGACCCTAAACAAAGCAGCAACTCTCCATACAAAGACTTGTGCGCTTTCGCAAAAGGTAATGTTATGCATCTGGTGGAACAGTGCGAATTGCTTCCCCGAGGTGTAATCATCACTGTTGACATTTGTTGTCAACAAGACGCAGTCCAACAACCAAGACCAGGAAGCAGCTTGAAGTGATGCTGCTCCATGATAACGCCCGCACGCATTCCTCTTGACTGACAAAAAGCGCTATACAAAAGTTGAATTGGAAAGTCATTCCGCACCCGCCTTGTTCACCTGATCTTGCACATTTTAACCTTTCCCGCTCTCTATTGAAGAGGAACTTTCCAGACGAAAACGCGCTCCGAACATCTCGACGAATTCGTCGCCTCAAAACCACGTGATTTCTGCAGTAGCGGAATCGAAAAGTTACCGCAGCTTTGGCAGACTGTTGTAAATAGTGAAGGAGAATATATTATTGATGACTAAACTCTCTGTTATGTGTACCTGTAGTGTTTATTAAAGTTTCAGAATAACGCTACAACTTACGTGCCAACCAAATAAACTACAGTTATGACGCCGCACTGTAGTGAAGGCACTTACCTCTAAGGTTCCAGTGCCCAGCTCTGAGCGGCAGAGTGGTCAGTGGGATGGAGGTCGGGCGCAGCGACTTGAGATGGCAGAGTGAGGCAGGAGAGTGGCGCTATGTCGCGATCAGCTGGGCAGCGCCTCTTCCGGCGGCAGCGACCATGCGCTGCACACTGTGTACGTGCAGTCAGATCGCCGGGAATAGCAGGACCCCCGCGAAGCTGGCGAGAGCGCCGCCCGGGTGACGTAGGCGGCTGCGGGCGCTTGCGACACGCGGTCACTCCGTATCGGCGGCCGCTACGCACGCGACTAGTCTTACGATGCGTGTCACGTGCCACGCTTATCAACTGTCTATATTACAACAGCACCGCTCTTCTCTCCGGTGTTCGATAGCGAAGGAACCTGCGAGAGAAAGAAACGGAAATTTTTAGTTTTACTTGTAGTAACTCATATACACTATCTGATCAAAGGTATCTAGACACCTATTGGTGAACATTAATGTGGGGGGCGACTGCTCTTGGCTTTGACGACGGCTTGAACTGTGCTGAAGACACTTCCAATGAAGTGTCTGAATATCTGTGGAGAAATGGCAGCCATTCCTTCTCAAGAGCCGAAACCAGAGAAGATAGTAGTGTTGGACGCTGGGGTCTGGAGCGAGGTTAACACTTTAACTCATCTCAAAGATATTCCACTGGGTTCAGGTCAGCACTCTGGGCGGACCAGTCCATTTCAGGAATCTTAACACTAGAATGAGATTTTCACTCCGCAGCGGTGTGTGTGCTGATATGAAACTTCCTGGCAGATTAAAACTGTGTCTCAGACCGAGACTCGAACTCGGGGCCTTTGCCTTTCTCGGGCAAGTGTTCTACCAGCTGAGCTACCCAAGCACGACTCACGACCCGTCCTCACAGCTTCAATTCTGCCAGTACCTCGTCTCCTACCTTCCAAACTTCGCAGAGGCTCTTCTGCGAACCGACCGAGCGAGGTGGCGCAGTGGTTAGCACACTGGACTCGCATTCGGGAGGACGACGGTTCAATCCCGTCTCCGGCCAACCTGATTTAGGTTTTCCGTGATTTCCCTAAATCGCTTCAGGCAAATGCCGGGATGGTTCCTTTGAAAGGGCACGGCCGATTTCCTTCCCCATCCTTCCCTCACCCGAGCTTGCGCTCCGTCTCTAATGACCTCGTTGTCGACGGGACGTTAAACACTAATCTCCTCCTCCTCCTCTTCTGCGAACCTTGCAGAACTAGCACTCCTGGAAGAAAGGATATTGTGGAGACATGGTTTAGCCACAGCCTCGGGGATGTTTCCAGAATGAGATTTTCACTCTGCAGCGGCGTGTGCGCTGATATGAAACTTCTGGCAGATTAAAACTGTGTGTCGGACCGAGATCCGAATTCGGGATCTTTGTCTTTCGCGTGCACTTGCCCACGAAAGGCAAGGGTCCCGAGTTGGAGGCTCGGTCCGGCAAACCGTTTTAATCTGCCTGGATGTTTAAATCTTAACATTGTCTTTGTGATACACACTGAGGTGACCATGTCCCATGTCCCTTAACATAGACAAATGTAATGTATTGCGAATACATAGAAAGAAGGATCCTTTATTGTATGATTATATGATAGCGGAACAAACACTTGTAGCAGTTACTTCTGTAAAATATCTGGGAGTATGCGTGCGGAACGATTTGAAGTGGAATGATCATATAAAATTAATTGTTGGTAAGGCGGGTACCAGGTTGAGATTCATTGGGAGAGTGCTTAGAAAATGTAGTCCATCAACAATGGAGGTGGCTTACAAAACACTCGTTCGACCTATACTTGAGTATTGCTCATCAGTGTGGGATCCGTACCAGATCGGTTTGACGGAGGAGATAGAGAAGATCCAAAGAAGAGCGGCGCGTTTCGTCACAGGGTTATTTGGTAACCGTGATAGCGTTACGGAGATGTTTAATAAACTCAAGTGGCAGACTCTGCAAGAGAGGCGCTCTGCATCGCGGTGTAGATTGCTCGCCAGGTTTCGAGAGGGTGCGTTTCTGGATGAGTTATCGAATATATTGCTTCCCCCTACTTATACCTCCCGAGGAGATCACGAATGTAGAATTAGAGAGATTAGAGCGCGCACGGAGGCTTTCAGACAGTCGTTCTTCCCGCGAACCATACGCGACTGGAACAGGAAAGGGAGGTAATGACAGTGGCACGTAAAGTGCCCTCCGCCACACACCGTTGGGTGGCTTGCGGAGTATAAATGTAGATGTATAAATGTAGATGTAGATGTCATGAGATTCCTCCAAATACCGTGTCGGACTTCCTTTCCCCAGAGTAGTGTAGCAACATAGCATGGCACGGACCCAACAACTCGTTAGAAATCCTCCGCAGACATACTGAGCCATGCTGCCCCTGTAGCCGTTCATAACTGCGTAGGTGTTGCCGGAGAGGGGTTTTGTGCGCGAACTGACTCTCGATTATCCCCCACAAATGTTCGATGCGATACATGTCGGGTGATCTGGGTGCCAAGATCATTCTCACTGTCTAGAAGCTTCTTCAAAATAATCACAAACAACTGTCGCCTTCTGACATGCACATCCATAAAAATTTCATTGTTATTTGGATACATAAGGCTCATGAATGACTGCAAATGGCCTCCATGTAGTCGAACACAGCCATTTCCAGTCAATGATCGGTTCAGTCTGACGAGAGGACCCAGTGAATCCCATGTAAACACAGCCCACACCATTACGGAGATGCTACCAGACTGCCCAGTGCCTTGTTGACAACGAAGGTCCATGGCTTCGTGCGGTCTGCGCCACACTCGATCCTACCATCAGCTTTTACCAACTGAAATAGGAACTCAGCTGACCAGGCCACAGTTTTCGAATCGTGTAGGCTCCAACCGATAAGGTCACGAACCCAGGGGAGGCGCTGCAGGCGATGTCGTGCTGTTAGCAATGGCATCCACTCTGTCGTCTGCTGCCATAGCCCATTATCGCCAAATTTCGCCGCACTGTCACAACGGATACATTCGTCCTTCGTTCCACACTGATATCTGCGGTTATTTCGCGCAGAGTTGCTTGTCTGTTAGCACTGACAACATTACCAAAACGTCGCAGCTCTCGGTCGTTAAGTGAACTGCGTCTGCCACTTCTTTATCTGTGGCGAGAGGTAGTGCCTGACATTTTGTATTCTCGGAATACGGTTGTCACCGTACATTTCAGAATATTGAATTCCCTAACTATTTCCAAAATGGAATGTCCCATGCTTCTAGCTCCAACTACCACTCCACACTCAAAGTCGTGTGACCCCAATCACGTCGGAAAGCAATTCACACAAATCATCAGCTCTGCCAATACACTGCCCTTTTATACTTTGAATGCGTGATACTACCGCCATCTGTATATGTGGATATCGGTGTCCAATAATTTTTGTCACCTTAATGTATATAATGGGGTAGCTTAACTGTTCATTCGACCAGTGACTCAGTGTAGTGATTGTCACCAAACACTGCATAGGGCTCTAAAATACGAGGGTTGCCCAGAAAGTAAGTTCCGATCGGATGCGAAATGGAAACCACTGGGAAAATCCAGTAAAGCTATGCGCAGATGTGTTGGGCAGTGTCTCTAGTACGCCTGTCGATCGTGTCGCGTCGCTCTTTCCAGTTTTGAGTGAACAGTGAGCACGCAAAGATGCATAGGGAATAGCGTCTCCCGCCAAGTACGAGGGCCTGGTTAGAGATTTCGCCTGTGTCTGTGCAGCCCACATAACACAACTGCCGAGCAGCTTCTTCTTCATACAAATTCTCGGCCGCACACTGCAGGGGCAATGAAGACGCTCCTGCAGTGTGTCCGGTGAGACGTGTATGATCACCCACAATACAGTCCGTAATTGGCTTCCCCTGAGTCTCATCACTGCTCACAAGAACCGCTGGCTATGAAGACAAAATTTTTCCACAGACAACCAGCTGCAGACCAGTGCAGATAACTGGCCGAAAGCACAGGCGGCTGCTTTCTATGACGAGGATATTGGAAAGTTGATACAACACTACGACAAAACTCGAAGTTGGAGTGGTTACTATGAAGCGAAGTATGTGGAAGGTGTATCTAACTGTTGTAAATAAAACATTTTCTGTTTTCACTGTGGTTTCCACTTCGCGACCGATCGGAACTTACTTTCTGGACAACCCTCGTATGTATATATTCTTATGTATTTCTCGTTTTCTTTGCGTACCATAATGGGACCGCAACTTAACCACGAAAACACCGCCATAACGTACCACCATCCTCCTTGCTTCATTATTGACACTACACATTGTGATAGCTAACGTCATAGTATTAGCTAAACCCAAACCAAGCCATCTGATTGCCACAGGGGATGGCATGATTCATCACTCCAAATCGCGCCTGTCCAGTGATCCTTTGTCCAGTGTCGTCACTCTTTACACCACCTCAGGTGTCACTTAGAAATTTATGTAGGTTATGAGGAGCTGTTCGAACATTGTACACCGTCCTTTTTAACTGCCTACGTAATTGTTATTCTAGCTGAACTGTTGGTAACAGGTTTGGACGAACGAATGATTCCTTCCGCTGATTTCATGTGATTTTTTACAACCACTGCTCGGAATGCTCGTCGGCCAACGTTCGTCAGTACATGAGGTCTGTCGGTCTTGGTCTACATTTGGTCCCGCCTCTTATTACACTGACGTGTCCATCTAATGACCAAATGGGCTTTACATATAAGTCTCCGGATACTTACGATGTACTGGTGATACTGAACAGTAATTCGCAAGTAGGGAATGACGTCCAAGATCGAAGCATTCATGGAAGCTGAAGTTTTATTCGAATATCTAAGCATTATTTTGTTACTTTAATTCAATAATAGGTTCCAACAAAGGATATATTAAACTAATAGTGACGTCTCAATCCACTGGGCTTAATGAGGTGCATATAGCTAATTATCAAAAGATGGTAATTAACAAATAAAAGAATAATTGTAAAAGACGTGAGCGATTAGGTAGCTCACGCGGGACAATGAAACTACTGGAGCTTCACATTAACACTAACAATCCTATAACGAGGTATTTTGCGACTTCACACTGTATTGGAAGCGGGCATTGTGCCGTTTCTATTCAGCCTTCAGATCTAGTATATTGCAATTTCTTTACTGTTGACACAAAGTTATGAATATCATTTGTTAATTACGATTATTTAGTCACAGATTACTGATGCACGACCAAAAGTATACGAATATAACTTTTGACACATAATATTTCTATAATAATTAATCTGCACAAAATGCTTTTGTCCAACACCACTCATTACTTTTTATGTACGTTTCAAACTTCAAAGAGAGCGTTTCCAATAAATTTGGAAGTCACTAGAGTCACACTTCTTTGTATCCCGTATTTAAAAATTTGTATTAATCGACAATAGGTTCACCATTATCATTTTCCCATAATTTTCTAAGTTATTCTTTTCGTGTAGTTTCAGAACTGTTAAAACTAATTATTGTTAGTAAAATAACATTACTAAAATTTGATTGATTTCGTTATCTTCACGCAAAAAATTTGGCCTGTTCCTAGCCAAAGTCAAATCAGCAAATATTACTGGAAACTGCACGCGTATTAAAATTGTTGGAATAAGAATTCCTAACTTTATGTTCATATACACCACAGTAAAAAAAATAGTAATTACTGTGAGACATTTCATGAAAAAATAAAAAAATTTTCAGTCATTCTAATGTGTGGTATTGCATGCTTTGAAACTCACTCCATGTGCAAATCCAAAGCTGTTGGTTTATAGTTTCAGTACGATAAAAATGTATATGTGCTGCATTCAATTTTTTGTGGAATGTTATATTGCCGAACTTGGCAATAGTGTGTAATTACGTGTCAGTGTGGACGAATTTACAGTCAGTATTAAAAACCAATCGTAAATCAATAGTTTATTTATCAATAGCGTTGAAAAATATGAACCTGAACATTTTTAACGGTTGTACTCATAGACAACAAAATTATCAGTAGGTTTCTTTGAAAAATTTTATTCGGTTGATCTGTATAATTATTCAGCCTTCTTACAATCACGAGTAAGTTTATTATAGTTTTATGCGAAGAGGTAATTTTTCTCCTAGTTTGTTAAGTAGCAAGAGGCTGGGATTCCAGCGCAGTGTTATCCATATGAAAGCAACACATCAGAACGTTGTTCGATGAATTTCTGAGGTATTAGTTCGCTATCTATTTGCATCTGAGTCTCAAGTCCATTGAAAATGACTTGAGGAACATAATAATGAAACTGTTGTCATTTGATCAGAAATCGTAATAAGCTCATTGTGAAAGGGTGGCAGTGCAAACGTTGATCACTGTCTGCAAAAATTATGCGTTTCATGTTGAGTCCTTTACGCTGACATATCAGTTTTACTGACTGACTTAAAAGATGCATAACAACACACTGAAAAATGAGGTTAAATTTTAGCGCCTACCTTTGTGAAGTCACACAGCTACCGGAATCTCTTTATCGTTAGTGATATGTTCATTGATGGAAGACAAATCAGTAAGCATACTCGAGACAGTACAACACACTTATTCCTCAATACAAAGAATATCCGTACGTGGATAATTACTGAGTGAATAAAGGATCTTTGTTCCTTCTGTTTTAGATTATACTGACAGTTCTGTCAGATGAATAGCCAAGTTTCGATGTTCGTTATCTTTTACAAATCTTTGTATTCACTGGATCAAAATGAAAGTTATATTCATCTAATTCAAGATGAGCCTCAAAATCATTATTCTTCGTGAAAAACATGTTTAGTTGGGAACGTAAACTGCTGAAAGAAGTGTTTTGCAACCTGCATACAATGGCTGGATAGAAAGCAATGGCAACAGTGCTGTAACGTCAAACCGGTGAGCCGGCGAGCTGCCATCTCTGTTGGCATAACGAAGGTCTGTGAGACAAGTTTGAGCAGCGCGCAGAGACAGCACTGTATCAGTATTCTGCAGTGTATAGACCGTTGAACGTCGCAGCGATAGTGCAACCGCCCTAACTTCATGTTTACAAAGATAGACTAACATTCTTGGCTCAAAACTGAAGTATCAAGAGTTTTGAGTACGCGAGAATATTTCCAGGGACTGTGCGAAGCATGTGGTGACGTAGCGTTTCCATACAACACAGTCGCACGATGGGTTAAGGCGTTCAGATTAGGCAGAGATGCTGTGAAGGATCACCCCCGTAGTGGACGTCCCCACGTGGAGGACAATACAGTCAACTACTTTCTTCCTTCTTGGACGTTGATCGCAGCTGGACTGCGTGTCAGTTAACAACAGAAGTCGGAGTATGCCACAAAATTGTGCTCCACATTCAGGGGTACCACAAAATTGCAGCAAGTTGTATCCCCGTGAAATGTCCGAGATACAAAATAGCACCACTAAGCCGGGACTAAAGGAACGCAACGACTTCCTTCGGCGCATCGTCATTGTCGACGAAACGTAGATGCGTTTGCATGAACCAAACTTGAAACGCCAGTCCAATGAATGGAGGCATCCCGGCTCTCTTAGTCCACAGAAAGTGCGTGCTGCACCAAGTACTGTGGTGATGTTCGTTGTGGAGTATGACACTGATGGTTTAATACTGTACCACCAAGGGTGATGGTAGACGCTGCGTACTTCTGCACGTTCCTGCAACACCATCTTCGTCCAGCACTCAGGTGACAGCGACGACACTTCATTTAACAGCACCCTGTCATTCTGAATGACAATGCACGACGCCACACCGCTGCTGCTGTCCAGGACTTCTTGCACCACTGGCAACGAGAGAGTCTGGAACATCAACCGTACTCACTCGACATGAGTCTCTGCGGTTACGATCTCTTTGCCAAAGTGAAAGAACTAATGCGAGGAATCCGGTACAACGCTAGGGATGACATTATCCATGCCATAGGGCAGTCAATACGGGATGTCAACAGAAATAGACGTGTAGATGGTATGGACGCCGTCTGGACATTTGGCTAAAGGTCATAAATAACAGGGGCGATTATATTGTAGAAGGGTTATAAGTACCTCTATCAATAAAGTCATTTCAGAGAACAATAACAGTTCTCATTAGTTTTATCCAAACATTGTATCTAGGAACGTGAGTTGAGATTCCAGAGGAGCATGGAGTGAAAGAATACTCCGCGATAAACTAACAAAATAAATTTACTGTGAAATAAAAAGAAATAATAAACAGATCCAAAACAATCCACTCTAAAGTGTAAATCTGTGCAAATCTGCGAAATCAATATTTGTTTTGGGGTAACATTCAATACCATGTTGCTGCATCTGGTGGATTATACTGTAACATGCTTGGATTGTCCTTGTTATGGTGTCCACAAGACGGTCGAGTCGTTGCTGCTCAAGTCTTAACCACTCTTCAACGGAGGCCGTCAAGTTATCCGTTGTAATACACTGAGACGTGAATTTGTACACTATCTAATCAGAACTAATGAGGAATGCGGAATTGATCACTAAGTGCCACGAGAGCCGGACCCATCAGTATGACAGAAGGTAGGGTTATTTTGCTGTCGGTGCATAAGTACCAACAGAATGTAGAGATCACTGACTTTGAACATGGGCTTGTCACTGGATGTCACCAGAGTAACAAATGCATCAGAGACGTTCCATCACCTCTATAGCTGCCCAAGTCGACTGTTGGTGGTGTTATTGTGAAGTGGAAACGCGGAGGAACACAGCCAAGCCAAGAGCAGGCATACCTCACGTACTGACGGACAACGAGCGTCAAGCACTGCGGACGATGCTTGTAAGAAATCGCAGTAAAGTGAAAGAAACCAGTTATATGCTTCAATTTGCTACCAGAAATCCAACTAGCACAATGGATGAGCCTAGCGAGTCAAAAAGAGTGAGATGAAATGGTCGAGCAGCTTCTCATAAAACACACTTTTAGTCCTTGCTAAGCGTAGTAGTAACAACGAATAGAAACAGCGACGCCAGTGGATGACTGGTAATGAGTGATTTGGAGTAATGATTCACGCTACTCCACGCGGAAATCCGATTTAGAGACTTGGGTTTCGCGAATGCCTGGTGAATGTTAATCTGCCACTATTGTATAGGCCAACAGCGAAGTACGAGAAAGTTCTGTTACAGGCTGTTTTTCATAATTAGGAAGTGGTCCTATAGAGCGTTCAAGAATATGCTAAATGCGGAAGGATATGAAGACATTTTACAGCGTTGTGTACTGCGTACGATACAGAAACAGTTCGAAGACAATTATTGTTCGCATCAGCTGACAGCGCACTCTGTAATGAAGTAGCATTCCTGAAATGGAATAACCTGCTCAGAGTCCCGGCCTGAACCAAACCTTTGCAATGAGTTACAACGTCGACTTCCTTCCAGACCCCTGCGTGCAACTTCATTACCTTCTCTGGCTTTGATTCTTGAGGACGAATGGGCTGTCATTCCTCTGTAAACATTTAGACACCTCACAGAAAGTGCCCCCAACTAAAGCCGTCATAAAGGCGAAAAGTGAACACTAGCCATATAAATGTCCATCAGTAGATGTTCTAATAGTTCGTCAGATAGTGTATATGCCCTAATTTGTAGCCATTGGTCATCAGACTGTGTCGTTGACAACTGACAGATCTTCAGTGTTTTGTGTTTCACTTCAGCAGCTGAATTTCCCAATGAACTACCTGCGTAGTACACCAGCCCTACCCTTACTACTTTAAAATTACTAAGCTTGAAATGACTCTTCAAGACATGCTGACAAACTGAACAGTTTTCCCACTTGGAGACGCTACCTGCTCTACTCAACTATACTGGGAAAGCAGGTTTAGTTTTACCTCCATCACGGATGAAAGTGGTTATTTCCTGTGGACTAAGGAGTACTGAAAAAGAGTTTTTGGAAAAAAGTAGGTATGCAAATAAAAATAAAAAAGAACTAAAAGTGAAGAATTGACAGGTAAGGCTAGACAACAAGTATATGAAACTTAAAGTCGACTGTCTAGCCTTTGCAGATGGTCTATTCAATATGTCCAAATGTGTGTGAAATCTTATGGGACTTAACTGCTAAGGTCATCAGTCCCTAAGCTTACACACTATTTAACCTAAATTATCCTAAGGACAAACAAGCACACAAATGCCCGAGGGAGGACTCGAACCTCCGCCGGGACCAGCAGCACAGTCCATGACTGCAGTGCCCAAGACCGCTCGGCTAATCCCGCTCGGCAGATGGTCTATTGACACAAAAAGTATAAATAAGTGTTTCAATAGCTCGGTGAACAGAGAGAGCCTAATCTATGATAGGAAAACCTTCGCATCATGCATTAATAAGATGGATATGGGCTACCAACTAACTGAAAATAAATCTACAAAAAGAGATCGATATCAGTAAACGCCAAAAGCTTAACAATACTACATTGTTATTGAACATGAGGCTCTATGTACAGAAGACACTTAAGATGTACAAAAACTGTATACTGGAGGAATATGACACCAAAGAATGAAGGATTTCGCGAAAAATCCTGGGACCCGCTAAAGAAAAAGCGACTGCAGAAGGTGTCACAACCACAAACGAAATACGAGGTACATTCAAGTTCTAAGGCCTCCGATTTTTTTTCTAATTAACTACTCACCCGAAATCGATGAAACTGGCGTTACTTCTCGACGTAATCGCCCTGCAGACGTACACATTTTTCACAACGCTGACGCCATGATTCCGTGGCAGCGGCGAAGGCTTCTTTAGGAGTCTGTTTTGACCACTGGAAAATCGCTGAGGCAATAGCAGCACGGCTCGTGAATGTGCGGCCACGGAGAGTGTCTTTCATTGTTGGAAAAAGCCAAAAGTCATTAGGAGCCAGGTCAGGTGAGTAGGGAGCATGAGGAATCACTTCAAAGTTGTTATCACGAAGAAACTGTTGCGTAACGTTAGCTCGATGTGCGGGTGCATTGTCTTGGTGAAACAGCACACGCGCAGTCCTTCCCAGACGTTTTTGTTGCAGTGCAGGAAGGAATTTGCTCTTCAAAACATTTTCGTAGGATGCACCTGTTACCGTAGTGCCCTTTGGAACGCAATGGGTAAGGATTACGCCCTCGCTGTCCCAGAACATGGACACGATCATTTTTTTTTTTTTTTTTGGTGGCGTTGAATCTGTGTGCATCCATTGAGCTGACTAGCGCTTTGTTTCTGGATTGAAAAATGGCATCCACGTCTCATCCATTGTCACAACCGACGAAAAGAAAGTCCCATTCATGCTGTCGTTGCGCGTCAACATTGCTTGGCTACATGCCACACGGGCAGCCATGTGGTCGTCCGTCAGCATTCGTGGCACCCACCTGGATGACACTTTTCGCATTTTCAGGTCGTCATGCAGGATTGTGTGCACAGATCCCACAGAAATGCCAACTCTGGAGGCGATCTGTTCAACAGTCATTCGGCGATCACCCAAAACAATTCTCTCCACTTTCTCGATCATGTCGTCAGACCGGCTTGTGCGAGCCCGAGGTTGTTTTGGTTTGTTGTCACACAATGTTCTGCCTTCATTAAACTGTCGCACCCACGAACGCACTTTCGACACATCCATAACTCCATCACCACATGTCTCCTTCAACTGTCGATGAATTTCAGTTGGTTTCACACCACGCAAATTCAGAAAACGAATGATTGCACGCTGTTCAAGTAAGGAAAACGTCGCCATTTTAAGTATTTAAAACAGTTCTCATTCTCGCCGCTGGCGGTAAAATTCCATCTGCCATACGGTGCTGCCATCTCTGGGACGTATTGACAATGAACGCGGCCTCATTTTAAAACAATGCGCATGTTTCTATCTCTTTCCAGTCCGGAGAAAAAAAATCGGAGGCCTTAGAACTTGAATGCACCTCGTAGGCACGTGGAGAAGGTGCAGGAAAGAGGGACTATTATTCATGGCCATGTGACACGAATGAGGCCAGAAAGGATACCCAAAAAGATATTAACCTAATTTCAAAATGAGAAATCAGCGGGACATTGTTCATAGGAGGTGAAAAAGATCAATAAGGACTGTAAATTTGTCCTCAATTATTCCGCTTAAGGAAAAACTACGAACACATTAAGGTTTCCAGGAAGAGCCGATGATGAAGATAGGGAAGGCGTGGACACAAGAGAGAAAGAACAACATCTAAAACGAATGTTGGAGCATTGGGCGGCAGTCAAAGCTCGGAAAGAGAGGCAAGTGATTGAAGTCGTCCGTAGCTGAACGAAACTAAGAAATGAGAAAAAACGAACTACAAGAGGCATTCAAAAAGTAATGCAACACTTTTTTTCTGAAAGCAGGTTGGGTTTATCCTGGATTCCAATACACCGGGACTAACAAACCCTATTTTTGAACGTAGTCTCCGTTGAATGCAATGGTCTTACTCTACCTTACTGGAAGGGCGTGAACGTCCACATGGTACCCATGTACTGCATCAATAACATCCATGTCATCCAAGTACTGCTTCCCGGAGAGTGCATCATTCATTGGGCCAAACAGATGAAGTCGAAAAACGTGAGATCCGGACTGTGGGGTGAATGAGGAAAAACAGCACAATAACATTTCTATGAGGTCCTCTCGGGTGGGCAGACATGTGTGAGAACTTGTGTTATCATGTAGAAGTTCGTTCGCATTTTTGCGGCGACGAACACGCTGAAGTCATTTCTCTAATTTTCTGAGGATAATGCAACACACTTCAGAGTTTATCGTTGCACCATGAGGGAGGACACGAATCACAATAGCCCCCACATAGTCCCACAAGACAATCGTCATGACTTTGAACTTGTTATTCGGAGGAGAGGTGATGTGACGCCACTCCATGGATTGACATTTTGCTTTCAGTTGGAAGTGCTGAACCATGGGTTCATTGCCTGTGACGATGTTCGACAAAAAGGTGTCACTATCACTGTCGCAATGCGCATGCAATTCCGCGTAGCTGGTCGTTCGTTGCTCTTTACAGTCTTCTGTAAGGCGGCGAGAATCTCAGCAGGCACCCAATTGGTGGAGCAGTGTGGCAGCACTACCAGCAGACACGTACAGTTATGCAGCGAGGTGTCCGATTGTGATCCGTCGATCACCTCGAGTGAGAGTGTCCGCGGGAGATCGGACAAGTTTGCGAGACCTTGTCGCGTTAATGACAGATGCCTCACCCAACGCCTCTCCGTGCTTTTGTTCACTGCCAGGTCCCTGTAGACCTTCTGCCAGCTCCCACGAATATCTGCGATACTCTGGTTTTCCTTCCGTCAAGAGAAACTCAGTGGCAGCCCTCTGTTTAAGACACACCTCTGTTACAGATGCCATTTTGATGGGTAAATATAGCGCTACCATCTATTGGAATTTCATGAAACTACACAGACTGAAGCTGGAGTATTCCACGATGTCCCACAAGATATTCCGCATTTTTCAACCTAAATTGGACGAGAAAAAAATGTGTTGCGTTACTTATTGAAGCCCCTCATATGTAAATCTTGAGGATGGCGGAAGAACTTTTTTGAGTAGTTCAGACCTAATCGTACGGTGATCACAATTCTCCGGCGGCTGTGGAGCACGGATGGCAGGCGCCAATAGCTGCCGGGCGGCCGGCTGTGTTGTAACCGCGCTGAGTCGGCGTGAGCAGCTGTCGCTTGTCTGTGGGAGGCGGCCACAA